>NC_067399.1:621977491-622277491 GCF_016432865.1 Antechinus flavipes | reverse complement strand
CTTACCTTCCCTGAGCCTCAATTTCCTTGACTGTAAAATGAGAAGAATAATAACTCTAGCTTATAATATTTAAATCACAGGCTCATTGTGAGAATTAAATATGATCATGTATATAAAACTTTTTTGCAAATGTTAAAACTCCAAATATAACAGAATGTTGGGAATCAAATGTCACCTGAAAGACAAGAAATTCTCCAGATCTAAACAATTGAAAAAATATCAGTTGCTCATGGGGAGGTTATAAAGTGATAATAATAAGTGAAAATCCTATCTAAAATTACCTACTTATTCAGTGTCATACCAATCAAAGTGCCAAAAAAGTATTTTTCAGAACTAGAAAAAAATAGCAAAATTCATCTGGAAGAACTAAAGACTATCAAAGGAATTAATGGGGGAAAAGCACAAAGAAAGGTGGCCTAGCCATACCAGATGAAAAATTATATTATGAAGAGGCCGTCATCAAAACCATTTGGTATTGGCTGAAAAATAAGAGTGGTAGAACAGTGGAACAAGTAGGTATACAAGACACAATATTCTATAACGACCATAATCTACTATTTAATAAGTCCACAAACTCCAACTTTTGGGTTAAAAATTCACTATTTGGCAAAAATGCTGGGAAAACTGAAAAATAGTATGCTGGGAACTGGCATAGATCAAGATAAGGTCTAAATGGGTTCATGATTTAGACATAAAGAGTGATAATATAAGCAAATTAATGAAGCAAAGGGCAGTTTACCTGTCATATTTATGGCAAAGGGAGAAAATTATGACCAAACAAGAAAAAGAGAATGTTATAAAATGCAAAATGAATAATTTTGATTACATTAAATTTAAAAGATTAGAAGGAAAGCAGAAAGCTGAAAAACAATTTTATTCCTGACAAAGGCTTCATTTCTAAAATATGTAAAGAACTGAGTCAAATTTGTAAGAATATAATCATTCTCCAATGATTCATCATTAATTCATTCTCCAAAAGATATGAATAGACACTTTTCAGATGAAGAAATTAAAGTCATCTATAGTCATATAAAAATGCTCTAAATTACTATTGATTAGAGAAATGTACATTAAAACAACTCTAAGATAGAACCTTATTTATCTCATACCTATCAGATCAGTTAAGATGACAGGAAAAGATAATTATAAATGTTGGAGGGAAGTGGGAAATTGTAATACTACTGTATTGTTGGTGGAGTTGTGAACTGAACCAGCTATTCTGGAGAGCAATTTGGAATTATGCCCAAAGGGCCATAAAAGTGGGCAAACAACTTCGACCCAGCAGCATCACTACTAGCTCTGTATCCCAAAGAGATCATAAAAGAGGGAAATGACCCTCACATGCAAAAATGTTTATAGCAACTCTTTTTGTGGTAGTAAGGAATTGGAAATTCAGCAGATATCCATCAACTGGAGGATGGCTGAATAAATTATAGTATATGCATATAAAGTAAAATAATTTTTTTATAAAAAATTATGAGCAGATTAATTTCAGAAAATCCTGGAAAAACTTACATGAACTAATGCTAAGTAAAGTGAACAGAACCAAGAGAACATTGTACACAGTAACAGCAAGATTCTGATGATCAACTATGATGGGTTTAGCTTTTCTCAGCAATATAGTGATTTAAGACAATTCTGGTAGACATGGGATAGAAAATGCCATCCACAGTCAGAGAGAGAAATATGGAGACTGAATGTGGATCAAAGCATACTAATTCCACCTTTTTTGTTTTGTTTGCTTTTTTCTCTTTTTGATTTTTCTTTCACAACATGACTAATACAGAAATATGTTTAAAATGATTGTACATGTATAATCTATATCAGATTGCTTGCTGTCTTAGGATGAGGGGAAAGGGAGGGAGGGAAAAATTTGGACTTCAAAACTCTACAAAAATAAATGTTGAAAACTATCTTTACATGTACTGGAAAAATAAAATACTATTGAAATTTTTTTAAAGATATGAAGTCACTAATGTTAATTCTCTGAATAGAAAAAAAGAAAGAAATTACCCAATGTTAGCTGTAGTGGCTCATCAGGTAGGATTTTTAATTGGATGTTGACCCAAAGCATGTCTTGAACCTTAAGTAACCTCCAAAAAGGCTCACAATAGAGAGCTGGTTGTACTACTTTTGAAAACATGGGATGTGAGGAAGAAATCTTTTCCCACAAAGAGCTATAGCTATATTTGTTTTCTTTTCGGAGTGATCTCCAGTGAGAGAGATCACATATTTCCCTTTGTTCCTTTTTCTTATGTTTTACATGCCTATAGAGATTCTTTTAGAAATAGTGCTCTTGCAAGATACCTTCTCTCCACTGGAACTCCAGATGTTTGAAGCTTTATTCCATCTCTGAATCTAATCTTTGACAGAATTAGGCAGCCTTCTTCCCTCAAAGCACTATATCCCCCTGATATAAAAACCTGACAAGCTGCACCAGTCTCCAAAGTATTATTATCCAACTTAGTTTCTTACTTACTTTGTAAGATTATTCTAATCTAACCATATCTGAGTGGGGTTATGTTTTTTCATAAATTGACAAGCTCCACATGTCCTGAGAATTGCGTATAATTTTCCTAGGTCAATTCAATCGAAGAAGAAGATATGAACTCAGAGTAAGCTATAGGAGTAATGGTTCATGAGTTAGAATACTCAGGTAGCTCCATAGACTTTAAAATGAAAAGGAAAGCCAAGTGCCAAAGCTAAAGTTAATTCACGGAAATTCTTTTACATTACAGTATCTGGAGTAGCTGACTTTCTGAATGTCCCTTTCACTGCCCTGATAAAATACATTATTTAAGATCCTCTTTCCTCATTTTCTATGTCTATTAATACTTGATGCTAGGAATTCACCATCTCCTCCTTAACTTTTAAGAGAACTTGGCATTTTTGCAGAGCTCATCATAAGGTAATAATGAACAATTATGCAAGGATTCGTAACCTTTTTCAGTGTCATGGACCCCTCTGACAAACCGGTGAAACCTATGAACCCTGGATAAGGATAATGATTCTAAATGGCTAAAGTAAAATGCATAGGATTACAAAGGAAATCAATTATATTGAAATAGTTGTCAAAATATTTTTTTTCAAAATAAGTTCACAGAGCCCAGATTATGAACCCCAGTAAATATGTCATGAAAGTAAGCAATCAAGCAGTTGCTAGACTCTGAAGGCTATCCCTTGGAATAAAGTAGAAAGAATTGCAAGGCCCAATAAAAGATACAGGATGGAGTTGTAGAAAGAGAAGCAGGTTTTTTGTGGAGACGGGGAAATGAGGGAAAGAATACCTGATTCAAATCCCAACTCTGCCATTTATCATGTATGGAACCTTATACAAATGATTTCACATCTCTTGGCTCCAGTTTTCTCATCTGCTTACTTAATATTCTAAGTCTGTCTTTTTTTCTCTGATAAACCTTGTTTCTCTAGAACTTCCATTCCCAAAGAGAAATTGAATCTCTCTGGCTGCTTCTTCAAATCCCCATTTGATCCCAGCACAGAGTTAGATAATCCCAGCAAGACTCCTGCAGTCATGGAACAGTCTTAGGCAATTTTAAAATTCCTTGATTTCACACTCTGTGAATCCCCTAGTAGTTTAGAGAGTTATTGAACAATTCGAGTCCATTTCAATTCAACAAACATTTAAGTGCCTACTGTGTGTACACTTGGTTTTATGTATCTTAAGCCACACTAGGTATATAGTTAGCTTTATTACTTACACATAAATTGCCTACATGGCTCACAGCACAGTGGTAAGTACTAGAAACAAGTCTTGAAGTAGAAAAAAAAGGATGAAAAAAAGAGAAAAGAGGAGAGGGTAAACGAAGGGAGAAAGAAAGAAAAAGGAGGAATTAAAGGAGATAGAGAGAAAATGGGAAAGAGAGAAATCATAGAATTGAACTGGAATGAACTTTAGAATCAATCCAAACCTCTCATTTTACAAGGAGGAAACTGAGACAGACAGATGTTACATGACTTTCCCAAGTCCTGAGAAGCAGAATAGCAGGGAATCTAGTGCTCCACTTCTGAATGGAGGAAAGATTATTTCCACTATACCATACAGCAGAGATGAACAAAAGGGGAAAGGGACAAGGAGGGAAATGGAAGCATGAAGAAATATAGGAAATTAGAGAGACATTCTAGTGATAATATTTCTACTACAACTTAAAATGAGATTGATAATTTAAGAATAATATTTTAATTTCTGGTTAATGTTACTTCAGTTCAGGTGAGGCAAGATTATCTTGAGCTAAACAGAAAGCCCTCTTTTTTTTAATGCTTATTCTGAACTGATTTGGCTTCTATACTGTAGCTAACATTGGTTAGTTTTGTTTGCTTTATAGTTTGGAAAGTGATACACCTAAAATTCTGTTTATCTTAATGCAATTACTAGCATTTCATGACCAACTGTCACTTCAGAACCTGGAATTTTACATTCGATAATTGAAATGTACCTTCCCCATCTTAATTGTTTCACATTTACAGTTTTGACATCTTAAAGGTTCTTGAAATTTAGTGTGCCAGTGATGTGGAATATGAAAACAATTATTGTCATCCACAATTACTTCTGCAATGTCTTGTTTAACACTTTCCCTACCTTCTCAAAGTGGAAAAAAAAAAAATTTAAATGTCTGATCTCAAAGGCTTTGACTCAGAATCTGTCCTTGGGCTCCTTTACATTGGCCATTGTTCCAAGAGGGAGCCTTAAAGAATATTTCCTAGTAAACAGTTGGTAGGTCTGCCTTGGGAGCTGTGAGTTTTAATTGACTTTTAATTAATAAGAGCTTAATGAAAAAAGGAAGTAGACACCATTCCCTGAGAGAAAGGACAATTAGAATTTCAAAAGCCTACTATACTTTCAAAGTTAAGGGAAATTAACATCTTAAAATGCAAAGGTGGAAGAAAGGAAGTTTCATGTACATTATGGTTTAACAGTGTGGTTCTCCCACTGTTTAAAGCCTTAAGTGATTATTTCAGCTTGATAGACCAGAGTTTTCTTAACTGTTATAAAATTTGATTTGAAAAAAAAAAAAAAGATTCAGACAAAAGTTTGGGAATTGACAAGGAACTAATATATGATGGCACAAATGAGGAGTAGGTTTTGAGTGGACAGTTCAGTTCAGATGAGAGGATCTTAAGGGCTCCTTTCAACACTATAATCTGGATTCAGACTCTGGATCTGCCATCAATTCCCTATATTACCTTATCACTTCCCTTCTAATCCAAAGTTTCTTTATCTATAAAATGAGGCATATAAATTTGATGATTCCAAAGGTCCCTTTCTAGGATTAACTTTATAATCCATAAGAATTCTATGTATTTGTAATTATAGATTCTGTAATTCTATGTATTTATAGAATTTTTAGAGCAGAAGGCATGGAATTGAATCATAGATCTGATACTTCCTGTGGCATTTAGTAGCCATGAGACCATGAGTAACATGAAATGACAATCTCTCTAAATCTCAGTTTGCTCTGGAGGTAACAATGGAGTAAAATGGTATTTTTAAATTGGAGATAATAATATGTGATAGAATTGTTCTGAGCAAAGATTTTTGTAATTCATTAAGTGCTTATTAAGGCCTGAAGGTGACTCTAGGTTCTTCCAAACTATATCCACAGACAGCAAGATCTGATAGTTTGTGACAAGCTGGGAAAGACTTCTACTAGGGACCCAATAATGGGCTGTAATCTTATTATTCATGGAGAAGCCTTGCTAAATTTGGAGAGGCACATTACCATGTTGCAGCAGGATGGTGAATTTATTGGACATACCAACTCTCTAAGACCAGCTACTAAATTATAGAGAGGCTTCAATCGGTTATAGTTAAAGAATGAAATCACATATCCCCAAAGCATTATTATTTTTTTACAAAATGGTTTATTTTAATGAACTCACTTATACCTATCTTCTGTCTTTCTGTGACTATACTATTAATCTCATGCATCATGTACTGCCTTCCCAATCCATCACAGATTCTCAAAATAATCCCAAATAATCTCTTCTCTTTTCAGGGCATTACTGCCGTGACGATGACTTTCCCAGTTTATGAAGTGAGGCAGGACATTCCCAAAACAACTTGCTACCCCTTGTTAACTAGGTTGTCTGAAGCAAGCTAGAAAATATTCCAAAGACAGCCTTTGTGTATGAGCAGCAGAGCTGTCTCAGCATAATTCAAGTCAGAAATTGCTTTCTCTTTCAGTAGAAAAAAAGGAAAAAGAAATAATATTGTGTTTGCATTATTTATTCTATTAATCCTGACCTTGAAAATGGCAAATCAACTACCATGTAATCATAGAATAATTGTCTGTCCTTGAAACTAGTGAGTTAGAATCAGTTTTCAGAGCTGAAAGTCCATGCTAATTACTCTTATACTTAGGGAGTTTCTTCAATAAAACAAACATATTTTCCTTGGTAAACAGTGACTTAAGATGTTATATACATTATACTGCCTGTAGCTGGATTATAGTGTTAGTTGTGCTATATATTATGAGCTTACATATGAATTAACTACATGTCTTTTACAAATCTTTCTCAGGAGATTCTATAGTTTTCTCAGCGGTCCTAAGATACAATTCACAAAACAAACTTGGAGAAGTCACCTAGAATTCCTAGAGAGTAAATAACAAGAATTAAGCATTAGATATTCCAGGTTTCTGTGATTTCCTCAATGAGGTGATCACAATTTTCTGATGACTTAGCCAATATTCTAAAAGACTGAAAAAAAATTCTAAGTGCAGTCTAGTATACAGATTATTTTTTATTCACAATTATGTAGTTGTTTCCAACTAAAGCTCATAACCATGCCAAAAAACATAGTATAACTTTATCACCTGATTAAGTTTTCACAATTAAAAAAAAAAAATACTTAGGGAGTAAATGATTCTGTTCCTGGCAGGAATACATGACAAAAGAAAAATTAAAAGAAAAAAAAAAAAAAACTAGGTCCGAGTCACCAATTCTATTTGCAGTTTTAGTTTAAGCCAATTTGCATGAAAGCAGTAGAATTATAGAGATGGAAAGAATCTTGTCGTCCCAGTTCCATTCAGTTTCTTTGCAGTTTTACTCAGTTAAGTCTCTGGGATGCTTTAAGAGAAATAAACTAGGATATGACAGAGTTTGGAAGGACCCAAGTTACATAAAAGACTGAAATTGGAGCATCTAAACCCAGAAAAAGGGAAAATATGTGAAAGTAAAAAATAATAATAATAATCTTAGCTTAGGGGCTTCCATTTCTTGTTGTTGGCTGCCAACTAAATATGATTGCCTAACAGCTGGACTACAGCAGATAGTAGAAAGGACCCAAAGATGCTGCAAAACTGAAGACCAGCTAAAGATAAAACAACTGAGACATCATCCAAGCATAGCAAATACACTGAGCAGCAGCAGAGGCATCCAAGAGCAGAACATCCACCAAAGTATAGCTGGCAGAAAGACAGAACAGGAGAGAATCCCCAAATCAGAGAGCAATCCCCAAAACAGGTTACTAGATGGTTTCAACAAAAGTCATCTACATTCCTACAATACTGTTGCTGACATATGTCTATCTAAATATGATATGCCCTGAGCATATCAGGCTCCCTATAGATCCCGTATCATGCATTTTCCTTGTACAGATATTTTATTTTTATTCTTATTTTATACTGTGGGATAAGGTACCCCTGCTTAGAAAAAAAGGGAGAACTTTCTTTTCATTCATCCTTCTGCATTGTTGAGTAAAATGGCATCTTTTGTTCTGAATTAATGTATCTTCTATTTGGCTAATAAACAAAACACATTGATGATAGCTCATGAGCTATATTATCGAGTGGTTGCTGATTCATTCCCATGAAGTAACTCAAACCAGTGAGTCCCATGGATGTTACAAGTATAAAGGTTCTATGACTCCAAAGAGTGTCATAGGATCTTAGATTTAAAGCTTAAATATACTTTAGAGTCCATCAAGTCTAACTCCTTCACTTTTACATATGAGGAGATCGAAGCACAGAGAGATTAAGCAGATTTCATGAGATTTCATGATGTCACATAGCTAGTAAATGTCAAAAGGCAGTTTTGAAGTTTGAACTCAATATCCAGTGCCCCATCAATGATACTGTTCTACCTCTCAATTAATGGTCTAAAAAGTACTATCCTTTTGATAATATAGAAACTTCTTGGATCTATATTTGGCATTCAGTGCCTCTCTCAATTATGGAAGCTTATGCTCATTTCTAGTTAATTCCTAGTCAGAATTTTCTCAAAACCATAGCTCATGGGACCTTATTAATCTATTTATTTTTATCAAAGTATATAGTTCATAGCAAAAGAATTAAAAGAAGCAGTAATAGAATCTCCTTAGTTCCAAACCTGAAGCCCATTCTCCCACAAATATATATTCTCAATGAGAGAAGTAGATTTTTATAGGTATTGTATATGGGTCATACACAACATAGAAAATTTATGTTGCCAGATTATCCATTTGGAGGGATATACAAGCATAGATCATTTGTGATCAAGGTACACATGTTGATCACCATGGTGTTGACACATCACACTGCTTTCTGCTGCCTGCTCACTACCAAGAACTACATCTCTGCTGTTCCTCATAAAGTACCATGACTGTTTTGCTTTTACTAACCATATATCCTCAGGGTTGTATAAATATCCTTTCCATTATACACCTGGAATGAAGTGGAATGTTAGAGTTAGTAAGCCTCTAACCTCCATGGAAAGAACAAAAATCTGTCAGTGAGTTTTTTCATTCTTCTACCATCTACTGGAGTGTGCTGGATTAGGAAGCTTTTACCCATCGGGGAAGGTTACAATTCTTTTCTGTTGTTTCTATCAGTATCGTAGTATAACTTCGATGAGGCTCTACCTTTATGGCCACTTGCAACTCTGTCCATCATATGCTGGGAGTAGGATGGGGTAGGAAGAAACTATATTTTAAAATCTAGAGTTATTTTACACAGTGTCTATGAACTACTTTCCCCCAGACAGGTGGTTTTCAGATGTCCAGGTTGATTTTTTCTGCCCTTTAAAACTATTCTCTCTTCTATCTCTCTCAATTCAACTCATATCTGAAAGTTGGGCAGAAACCCATTTTAGTGCTTAATTCTTTTCATATTTCTTGGCAGAAAAATGTATACTATTGCCTAAAACAGAAGGAAGAGAAGGAAGGAAGAGAAGGAAGGAAGAGAAGGAAGGAAGGAAGGAAGGAAGGAAGGAAGGAAGGAAGGAAGGAAGGAAGGAAGGAAGGAAGGAAGGAAGGAAGGAAGGAAGGAAGGAAGGAAGGAAGAAGGAAGGAAGGAAGGAAGGAAGGAAGGAAGGAAGAAGGAAGGAAGGAAGGAAGGAAGGAAGGAAGGAAGGAAGGAAGGAGAGAAGGAAGAGAAGGAAGGAAGGAAGAAGGAAGAGAAGGAAGGAAGAGAAAGAAGGAAGGAAGGAAGGAAGGAAGGAAGGAAGGAAGGAAGGAAGGAAGGAAGGAAGGAAGGAAGGAAGGAAGGAAGAAGGAAGAAAAGAAGGAAGAGAAGGAAGGAAGGAGAGAAGGAAGGAAGAGAAAGAAGGAAGGAAGGAAGGAAGGAAGGAAGGAAGGAAGGAAGAAGGAAGGAAGGAAGGAAGGAAGGAAGGAAGGAAGAAAGGAAGGAAGGAAGAGGAGGAAGGAAGAGGAGGAAGAGAGAGAAAGAGGAAGGGAGGGAAGGAGGAAAGAAAGCAGGAAGGGAAGGAGGGAGGGAGGGAAGTCCAATGGGAGCCTGAGACAAAAAGTACTTTTTAAAAAATATTCATATTGTTAGCATAGAAATATCAGGATACATGGAACCCAAGGGAGTCAACAGAATCAATAACCCAAATTGTTGACCAGCAAAATGGAATAAGAGGCAAGTCAAAAGACTAACATTAAAGAGAAAAAAAAAACCTATTCCCACTTTCTGATACTCTTTGAGTGGATGATACGATATGTGTACTTTTAAGCTGCCATATAGAACCAAGTCCTCCCACCTGTTCCTCATTATTAACCACAGCTGTGAATGCTCACCTCTGCTGCCTCCTGAATGAGAAACAGCTGTGTACAATATTTTTGTGTGTATAGGACTTCTTCCTTCATAAGGCATCTTCATAAGTCACCCAGGTTATCTCCGTCTCTTAGGAAAGAACATCTGTGTACAATTTGTTGTCAAAGCAACCTTCAACTATCTAGTCCATATAATTTTCTACAATCCTTCCCAACAACTTTGATTTGCAGAATGCTTCTAATAACATCACTCATCACTATGGGAGGCAACCGGATGAGGGAACTGGAATTAGGGTTGGAAAGACCTGTATTCAAATTCCACCTCTGACACTAGCTGTACATCCATGGTCAAGTCACTTAATCTGTCTGAGCTTCATTTTCCCATCTGTAAAATAAGAATCGCTGTATCTATAAAGTCTGTCTCATTATGTTGTCATGAAGCTCAAATGAGATAATCTATGTAAACATTCGACAAGCTTTAAAGTACTTTATAGATGTTAGTTATCATTAGTTGCCATTTTTTAATAAAAAATGTTAATTTCCCTACATATGTCAGGAAAACATAACCAGGTGAAACAGCTAGATCATGGGGAAAGATGAATGAAACATTCATGAAAGCTCTCCATTCCAAGCAGAATTCCACCCCCTCCCCTCAGCACTCCATGCCAGTGTTGATTTGGCTCCTGCAGAGATTAGCTTAGCAGCAGAAGCACCTGGAATTTAAGTTAAACTAATGCTCACATTCCGTGTGCCAAGGCCTGCACAGTTGGGCCCACACTTCCTTCCTTCTGGGGGAAATTTCAGACTTTGAGCTTTCTTTTTCTAAGTTCTGACAACTCCATCCACTCCCCTGAAGCCACTCTAACCTATCCCGACCAGAGAAAATCTTCAGTCTTGAGAGCTTCCTTCCTGATCCCTTTATGAAGATATTTCCTAAACATTCCCTGACATGCCCCCAGTGGGAAGTTTGCTGTCAGATTCCTGCACGGCAGCCAGTTTTGAAATGTTTGATAGGGGACTCTGCTCTTGGCCTTTCTCCAAATGGGCAGAGCAGGGAATTGGTAACCATACATTTAAATGGCTTATTTAGCTATGTGTGCATCACATTAATTGCTTCTGCCTTCAGTTGCATTCATGCTTCTTAATTTCCTTCTTAAATGGGGAACATAGATAAAAATCGATGGGCCACACTTGCCCCAGCCTGGACATCTGCAAATCATCCATGTCCATTTATGAAGGCAAAAACAAAGAATGGGCAAAAATATAAAACTTCAGAGGGAGCTGGTTCAGACCCCACTTTTCAAAGCTGCTGCTGTTGCTGCTGTTGGCTGTCATTCACGTACGCTTCCGTACATCTGTCGTTCATCTTCTCCCTTTTGTTTTATGAATTGGAGTTGGCAGTTGCTGCCAAGTACAGAATAGCACTTCAGAAGCTTGGTTAACACCTCCCAATAGAAGACATATCATGATTATTTTACATGGCGTTTCCTGCATACAAGGTATTATTGCAGACTCTGTCAAGGCCTTTCTTGTTCTAGCTACTTGCATTGTTCGTAAAAGAGCTAGGCCCTATAGATATGCTCTACTTTAAAAAAATAAAAATTAAAGAAACAGGCTTTAACTGTTGGTTTTTCTACGCCAGCTTCTACAACCAATACTTGTTCAAAATGATACCACAGAGAGCCCAGGAGATGTCTCATAATCCTAGGACTTTCTAGTTCAATAAAGTTTCTTTTCTCTGTTAAAGTTCTGCTCTTGATGGGACACCATAGTATGGAGATCACCTATCAATAGCTATTCCCTGTTATCCATACTCTAACACAGAGGCGGGGGATGGCTTGCTCATGGGCCATAGACTCATGAAATCATTTGCCAAGGTACCCACAAGCAATGATACAATTTCCCACTGCTTGACTTCTATAAGTTAATAATATGTATGGTCCATGAATGATGTTATAAATATTAAAATATATATAAAACATAATAAATAAATGTTATAAATATAAATATAAATATCAAATGGCCTTTGGCAGAAAGAGAAAGGTTTGACATCTCTGCTTTAATGGGTCCTATTGTCCTAGGAAAGCTTCAAGTATAGGATCAATGACAGATTGTCAAGTTATAGGATAAAGAGGTTAGTTAAGTCAAGGTGGCTCATTAAACTACCCAATAATATTTTTTCAGAGCAACTCATAGAGACTAAGAAAAAAAAAAAAGCAGTTATCTATATCAGCAGAGAAAATATCCACGATGATGAAATCATAAATGTTTGAAATAATGAAATGAAGTTTCATACATTTTATTTTAGGTTAGTGGCTATTAGATTCATATCTTTCTGATTTGTTCAACAGATTGTCATATAAATAGGCAGAAAATTTCAATAATATTTTTGGTTTGAATCCTAACAAAATTAAAAATAAAAACTTGGGCATAAATATTTGTAAGCCACAATGTCCAAAGTAAATAATTCCAAATTTGTTTCACTGGGGCATTTTTTTTCCATTTTGGCATTAAAGAAAAAGTTTTTCTTTTTTGAAACTTAAACAATGACTCTGGCTATAGTAATTCCCTGAAACTCATTATTAGTAAGTTCTGGATTATTAACACCACAGCTTGGGGATTGTGTTCACTACACAACACTAGGTTTTGAGAAGAACATTTATAAACCGGAGCCTGTACAGACAAAGGTGACCAGAATGGAAAAGCATGGAAATATCTTTAGAAAGAACTAGGGGTATTTAACTAGAAGAAAACAGTGTAAGGGAAGAAGTAAAAATGTTTTCAAGAATCTGAAGGACGTCCTATGGAAAGGCACTATACTAGATTCAAAGACTATAAGAATTCAAAGAAAACTCTGGCTAAATTCCAGGACTGTCATAAAACTCTCACTAGAGAATTCATAATCAAGACTATGAGAAGTTATATGGGCTTTTGATATTCTAGAATCTGTATTGACTCTAGGACAAAGCTGACTCAAAGAATATAAGGTGGATTGGAAAATAATTTGTTCTTTGAGTCTGAGCAATTGACCAGTAACCACAGAATCACAATATTTTTTGATTGGAGACAACTTTGGAGTCCATGCAGTCCAACCTATGTCCAAAAGAATAAATCCAACAAACAAACCAATCTCTTTTTGAAGACTCCAATGAAGGGTAAACAACCATATACTGAGACAGTTCAGTTCCATTTATTGATAACTTTATTTATCAAGTCTAAATTTGCCTCCTTGTAAGTTTTAGCCATTTCTGATTCAATTCTCTGAGATCAAAAGGAACAAATGTAAAGACTCTTTTAAATGACAAATCTTCAAAAATTTGAACATAGCAAACAGCTCCCACTCCTTGAATCTTCTCTAAATATTCTTTATACCTTCAACCAATCTTCTCATGGCAGTAATTTAATGCTTCTGACAAAGGTTACCCTTCTTTAAACACACATGGAAGAGGAAATCAATTTGTGTGATTTCCTCCAAAGAGCAGAAGGAGGAACAGTAAGTGGAGATTGTAGACAGGCAGATTTCAGCCCAACACAAAGAACTATAAACTAACTAAGAGTTAGGGCTAACCAATTTGACAATGACTGCCTTGGTAAATAGTAGATTCTCTATCACTTTGATGTTTGCAAGGTGAGACTATAAGACATTTATCAGCAATACAGCTGAAAGGCTAATTTTCCAAATACAATTTAGACTAGATGGCTTCTGATGTCCCTTCCACCTCTATTATTATATTAGAATTCTATTTTAACCCAGAGGATAGAACAAGAAACTATGGGTAAAAATTGGAGAAAAAATAGATATCAATTCAAGATAAAGGAAATTTTTCTGAATAATTAGATATACAAAATGGGAAAGAACTGCTTCAATTGGCATTATATTCCCTATCACCAAAGATCATCAATCAAGCCGTTTAACATATTTTAGAAATGTAGTAAATATTTCTGTTTCAGGTTGGTGTTTATTAGTTGGCTTCTGAGAGTTTTTTTTCCAATTCAGAATCTATGACAGATGCTATATTGATTCATATTATTCTTATTTTCCCTGTTCGTTTAGGCTTAGCTGAAAACCCCTCTTTGTTGATTCATGAAAAGGTCTGATGATACTGATTATTTTTGCACTATCTTTTTTATTGAAAATTTATGACAATAGCCCTTGTCAGTAGTAAAGGTCAGTTCAGAGAGAAAATTCCATAAGTAGCATCAATAAACTGTATTAGCCTGACAAACCAGATGATTAGTGCTGGGCTTTGAATTACAATGTGCTAGAAGTGACATACACAAGAGACTCACAAGACTAGAGATGTTTATTGAAGGATACACAGGATCTGGTGGAAATCAGCAATTCTGTAGTTATTCACAATAGCCCTGCAGTGGCAGGCCCCATTCAGCACTGCCAGCCCCAAATCTCAGCTTACTGAACTCTGAATTATGTTGCAGACTTACCTAGACTACCATGAATGATAAAAAGTTCAACACTGAGCCAGTCTAAAATATCCCATTTTAGAGTTGAATGGAAAAACATTACTAATGGCCTCACGAGATTTAATTGGATAACCTTTTGCAAGGTATTTCAGGAGTAGGCAGGAGTTGGAGAAAATCTGTGCCTCTGATAGGGAGCTTTAGGATCCAAAAGAAGCAAATTCCTTGTAAATAGAAACTTAATCAGAAAAGAAAAACTTAAGGCATAAAAATGTGATAACCTTGCCTGGGAACTGTAGACCTAAAAATGACAAAATTTTATGGACTGTGATTAAGATTAACTGCACATATACCATTCAGGACATAATATACACCAAAGGAAGGATACCAGGAAAATAGACAATAAGTTTGCATTTGAATGAATGGAAATTCCTCTTAGGCTTGCAAGGGCAAATGTCTTATCTTGGGACAGCATCGGAATTTCAGACACAAAGGCCAAATGGTGTAAATATGCTACAATCAGATGCTTTGTTTTAAAATTTAAAATTGGTACAATCCTAATGAAATCATGACAAATGATAAGAGTAATTCATTCAAAATAAGTCTAAAATATATATATTAATGAAAAATCATTCCAGTATCTTTTCCAATAAAATCTCAAATGGGATCACATTACTACCACAAAATTACTACCACTTTTTTCTATAAAGAGTACTACAAAATACTCTTTATAGAAAAAAAAGATTTTTCAATAATTATAGAAGTCACAGTTCATGATTCGGATGTACCAATACAATAAAATGGGGAAAAAATCCTATCTAAATTAATATACTTATTTGGTACTTTACCAACTCAAGAACACTTTGTGGAACTGGATAAAATAACAAAAAAATTCTTTGGGGAAAATAAAACATCTAAAATTTCAAGGAAAATCATGAGGAAAAAACGTGCAAATAAAAATGTCATAGTATACCAGACATCGAACTATATTATAAAATAATAGCTATCAAAGGTATTTGACATTGGTTTAAAAATGGAAAATTTCAATCAATGAAACAAATTAGATAAGCAAGGAAAAAATGGTAGCTCATTATTTGATAAAACTTTAAAAAGCAAGAATTTCATTCAACAAGAACTGTTGGAAAATATATGAACAGTATGACAAATTACATTTTGACCAACAAATTATACTATATTTCACCATATACTCAAAATGGATATGTGATCTGAATACAAAAAGTCATATCATTTTTAAAAAATAAAAAGTGAGATCCTGTACTTTTTATATTTGTAGAAAAAAGTCTTAACTAAATAAGGAAGAGATGAGAAAAGAACCATTCCCGAATAGATAAATGGTCAAATTACATAATCCAATAATTTTCAAGAAAAGAATTACAAACTAAAAGTGATCATAGGAGAACAGAACCAAATAATTATTAAGAAGATAAGGCAAAGATAACAAAAGGGGAAGTATCAATGTGTTAGAGGAATGGTGAGAAGATAGGCATACTTATTAATTTCTGATAAAACTATTAAAAGATCCACTTATTTGGGATATCGGTGTGGAATTATACAATAAAAATTACTAACCTTCCCCAACATGTCCCCCCACAAACACAGAGAGACATGTGTGTGACAAAAATATGTGAGTATATGCATATATTTCGTTTCATTGTTATAAACATATATTCACATATATGACAGATAGATGGCTCAGTAAATAGAACACTAGACCTAGAGCTGGAAAAATCTGAGTTCAGATCTAGCATCAGATACTCACTAGCTGTGTGATCCTGAGCAAATCACTAAACCTGTTTGCCCAGTCTACCAGAGAAGCAAATGATAAACCACTCTAAGATCTTTGCCAAGAAAATCCCACGCAAGGTCACAAAGAGTCAGATATGACTAAACAGCAATAATTTCATATACATATGTATTTATATAAATACACCACAAATAATTCAGTCACACTTTATGGTAGCAAAAAAATTGTGTGCCCATCATTTGGGAAAAGGTTGAAAAATATTATTGGTCAGTAAGAAATGACAAATAAAATTTCAGAGAAATATAGCAGTTTTGCATGAAATGACAGAGAGTGAAATAAGCAGAACCAAAAGAACCGGCTACACAATGACTACAAGATCAATGGGAAAAAAAATAACAGTAAAAGGAATTTAAAATCTGAGTGACTGAAAAAAAAGAGACAATAAAAATTCTTGAAAAAGAGAAAATTCACCTCCCTGACCCTCTCCAGCTTACTAACCCTACCCAATATCCCACTCCTACAGAGAGATAGGGGGCCAGAATGGCAGAATATTGCATACAATTCCAGATACAATCACCATGTTGGATGTTTTTGATTAATAGCATTTATTTATCATAACAGATGGACTTATGGGGGAAGAGAGGGAGGATGTAGTAAAATTACTATGATATAAAGACAAAAGGGATTAGTACAGCTTTTTCCTAAAAGTAATAAAAGCATTCTTTCTAAGATTTCATATTCATCGCACTAGTGGCTAATGCAACCCAAGACTTTCTCAATACACTGAAAGAATTGCACTGTAACTGGTTAGTACTAAAGATGGTCAAATAAAACAATGTCCACTGAAATTGAAATATGTCCCAAGCATTAAAACAATAGAAACACATTAAAGAATTTGTCTGAAAAGATACCAAAAGAGATGAAAAATGTGCTAAGGAAACCTAAGATTTACACAAGTTTGGAAGAATGAAGAAACATACTAAAAAGCACATTTATCTTTTTTTTTTTACTTTAAAACAAAACTTTAAAACATTCAGAACATTTTTCATCAATCTTAATGTAATTTGAATAAAACATTTTTAAAAATTAGTTGAAAAAATGTATTTGAATTATATGCATAATGAGTCAAATCTGAAATAACTGAGGAAACAAAAGTTCGAGCTTCTGAGCATATTGATTATTAAGAGACAAGTTCACGTGTCACATATGAATTAACTTGAATTAAATATTCTTTCCACTTTTATTTATATATTTCTTTCCCCCAATTCCAATACTTGTCTAACAGAAGAGTCCCAACTGCCTTACTTCAAGAATGAGCTTGTGAATGGTATGCTAAACTAGAAGTTAAGATCTTAGCTCAAAACCCTTCTCTGGGACTAATTTTGTGATCTTGGAAAATATGTATGTGTGACACAGACATACATGTTTATATATATAACATACAATATTTATCTATATAAACATACATGTAGGGATAAATAGACATATATAATCATATATATATACATATACACATCTTTTGCAGATGGCTCCCCTGAATCCTAAACCTGGATTTCTTTTTAAGGTCTTCAAGGATCATTTAGCTAATTGATTTACAGTAGTTTAGCACTTACTACGTATGAGACTATGCTAAGAACTACTGTGTCCAAAGTTAATTTTTTTTGGTCCATGACTGTCATATATCCTTTCTGAAACTATATGTCAAAGTGAACGACAGTGATAAGTCTTTTCTATCCCCCAGTAAATGAGATATTTCCATTGAAAGTACCCTTTCTCACAATGAGTTACAATATAAATATGTCTCAGAAGTTCATTTTTTTGCTGTCATCGTCAGCCTGATTTCATTGAAATCTTCAGCGTCCAGATTTACAGCAAAAGGTCTTAGTTGATTCATTTCTCTAATGACTCTTTAGCATTGTCTTTCATTATCAATGGTCGCTGGTGAAATTAGGAAAAGCCCCCTTCTGTTCTGCTGGTGACATTCAGGAGCCCTAATAGCCTCTTCTTGGCATTCATAACTGTCATAAGCTGTGCAGGCTGCATTGCGGATCACCAGGCAAAAAGAATCTGATTTTCATCCTCCTTAAGTGAGACAAAATGGGAGAAATGAACAAGATAAACAAGGTCATTTCCCTTGGATGCTTCTGTTATTTAGATTGCATTTTGCCCACATAGAAACTGATATCTGATGTGTGATTTTGTTTTGTTTGTTTCTTTGAATAGTTAATGTGAAGTACAGCAGTAAATTGATTATTTTTAGAGCCAAGGAAAGTGTGTAGTCAATAGAAACAAGTGATAAGGGGAAGTTGAAGAGGGGGGTAAGAGGAAGGGGAGAAAGAAAGAAGCACCTTTTAGAGGAAGGATAAGTATGGATAAATCTATTGAAATAGCGTCAGCATCTCCTAACCAGGCTTCCAATTATGCAACTTGCTATAGAAAGTGATTCTTTCTGGCATTAGCATCACTGTGATAACCCAAAAGAAATGGTATCCTAGGCTTGACTCATCTCCAGGACTAGAGGAAAAATGTCTCCGGTGAATGAAGAGGTCTTTGTGGAATAAGAATAAATGTTCTTGTTTACCAGAACTGGTATTATAGGAGATCAGATTAAGAAAATGAAAGAAGATCAAAATAACAAGCACAAGAACAATAATAGCTACTCTGTATGTAGTACTTTAAGAAGAACAAAGTGCTTTGCAAAACTTAAGATACAAGAAGTGTAAGAAATTTTTCCTTCACTTTATGGATGAGGAAACTGAGGTTCAGTAGTTTTGTCATCACAAAGATGCATAGATAGACAGATAGATGAGTCTAATAATGATCTTGCTTCAAAGTATCTAAGCTCCCAAAACAGAAGTACCCAAATATATAATTACTTTTTTATATTTATATAATACATACTTATATATATTATATATAAACTATATATTTATAAATACTCAATAGTATATAATTATTTCCTATATACCATTGACACATCTTTTGCAGATGGCTCCCCTGAATCCTAAACCTGGATTTCTTTTTAAGGTCTTCAAGGATCATTTAGCTAATTGATTTACAGTAGTTTAGCACTTACTACGTATGAGACTATGCTAAGAACTACTGTGTCCAAAGTTAATTTTTTTTGGTCCATGACTGTCATATATCCTTTCTGAAACTATATTTCCTTTTAATATGCCATCTTTATGTATGACCAATGCAGGTACATCTGTCTACAGATTTCTCCTTCATTCAGACAAGATCTAACCATTTAAGAACAAAAAGAAAAAGAAATGTGTTCAAAAGGTTAACAAGGGAAGCATTCCAATTGATGTAAACTGAGTGTGTAAAATTTTCTTCAAGTAAAAGAGGGCATCTCAGTGCCAGGCACTGTGCAAAGTGCTGGAGAAACAAAAGCAAAAAGAAAAATGAGTTCCTGTTCTCAAAGAGCTTATCCCCTAACAGGGGAAGCAACACACACACAAACACACATACACACACACATATGGAGGGGGAGAGTACTAACAAAGGTGGTACTTCAGGGAAAAGGTGGCACTTGAGCTTTCAAGAGGCAGAAGAGAAGAGGGAGTACATGTGGTATAGCTAGGGGAGGAGGAATGGGAGAAGTAATATAGTATACATTGAATAGCAGATGGACCAATATGATTGGCCAATAGAGTACATGAAAAATTTAAAGAGACTGGAAAGGTATGAATGGGGCAGTTGTCAATGTTAGCCAGTTAGAGTTTATATTTAAGTGTCAAAGTGATGAGAAATTATTGGAGTTTGTAGTGAGGTTGGGAGAGATAACATGCAGTCATATACTTTTGAGGGAGAAACCACTTTAGCACCTATATGGAAAATGGGTAAGATGATGAAAGACTTGAGGAACAGTAAAATAAATGTTTTTTTTTGTTTGTTTGTTTGTTTTTTAAAAAGGTTATTTGGAACAGGCCAGAAAAAAAAAAAAAAAAAACAGGTAATGAGGTCTTAAACTACAGTAGTAGATCTGTGAAGGACAGATGGAAGGAAAGATATCTGAAAAATGCTGTAAAGAAAAACAAGTTTTGGCAACTGAGTATATAAATGAAATAATTGAGACTGAGTCAAGGAAAACAGTGAAATGGATTTGCATAGGGAAAAATAGTTTGCTTTATCCATGTTAACTTTGAGATGCCTATGGGGCATTCAAGATGTTTGGGAGTCAGTGAATAAATCAAGATAAAAGCTAAGGAGAAAGTCAAGGAGTGGTTACATAAACCTGAAGATATCAGCCTGGAGATAATACATTTAGACATGGAAAGGGTCATTTGATTCAACCCCATGCTTAACCATTTAGCTCCACCCATGACCACAATGCACTCCCACTTTATCACAGTCTCTTAGAATCCTTGGTTTCTGATACAGCTCAGCTCAAATATTACTTCCTATTGGAGATATTGCCTAATTTTCCAGTCATTGAATATTTCCTCCTCAAAAATATCCTTGTACTTATCTTGTGCATATTTTCATATACTTATTATATATGTACATTTTATGCCTCCTTACCCCATCAATTTGAATTCCTTGTTTCATTTTTATTCTTTGCCCTTAGTGTCTGGCATGTAAGAAGACCTTAAGAAAATATTTTCTGCTCAGGGCATGCTAAATATTATTTATCCCCTTTGCTACCTTATAAATGCTTCCCTGAAACCTACTCCCTGCTGCTCTGAATCCTTGACACAAATTATTACATGGGTGACATAAATCTCAAAAACTATTGGTATGGGGATCTCTCCTTTTGAGGGGGAGATCAGTGTCCCATCCTATATAATAAATGGAGTAGAATTAGTGAGAGGAGAGAAGTATCTAGTCTCTTTAGTATAGCTGGGTCTCTCTGGATTCCTGCTTTGAGAGAAAAGAGGTAATACAGTTCATGTTGCTAAAAGAAGAAAAAGACCCTGGGAAGCGAGTTATTTTTACCTTCTGAATCCAATTCTCCCTGTGCAACAGGAGAACTGTTAGTTTCTGCAAATATGTATTGTATCTAGGATATATTGCAACATATTTAACATATATAGGACTGCTTGACATCTTGGGGGGGGGGTGGAGGGAGGGAGGGGAAAAAACAAAACATAAGCGAGTGCAAGGGATAATATTGTAAAAAATTACCCTGGCATGGATTCTGTCAATACAAAGTTATTATTAAATAAAATAAAATTTAAATTAAAAAAAAAAAAAAAGACCCTGGGAAGAAGTTGATATGTAAAACTTTAATCATGTCTTCATTCCCAGCTTGCTACACTAGAGACTTTGGAGAATTTTCCCCTTGGGAGATAAAGTTACCTCACTCCCAATGGAAAGCTCCTTAAATCTATATTGTCTGTTATATATTCTCATATGACTACTGTCTGATTTTTGCTTGGCTATAGATTTAGATAGGGTTTATTTTATTTTATTTTATTTTATTTTTTTGCTGTTATGTGTGTTCATTGTGGAATTAGTATCTGGTGGGAAAGGAGTCAAACCTTGGATAAAAAGCTTCAAGTCTTCTTTTAGACAATAAGAAATGGTGATTAGGAGTTTATCTTGACCTTTAACTCTGCATCCCCTAAACTAATAATATTCTAATTATATTTTAAAAGGGTAAACAGATAAAATTCTTACCTCCTCTCTCTGTCTCTGTCTCTGTCTCTTTCTCTCTGTCTGTCTCTGTCTATATCTAGGTGTGTATCCATTACTGAGTACCGTTGTTTAGTAAGTGCTATCTAGTTAAGATTTTAACCCAATTTCAAGCATTTCTTCCATTATATCACACTGTCTCTCAAGTATGAGATTAGCTAAAAAATATAAGCAAAAGGGTTGGTAGAATGCCTTTAGAATAGAAATCCTTTTGAGTATCCTCATGCATATTCATCAATCATGCTAGCTGTCTACCTATATTTTCCCTCTTCATCCAGAAGGGGTGGTCTGACCAAATCTATCACTCAGACAGATACTTCAGATGAACAGTGAACTAATCTTAGAGTTGAACAAGAATGGAAAAAGAAGGTAGGATCTAGTGGGGAAATTGTGCATCTCTGAGACAAAATTCCGTCCTTTAATACAAATAGTCTTCCAAAGATTCTAGATAGTTGGTAAATCATGAAAAACAATGATTCCTGAAAAATCAGTTACCTATGACTCAAAGGGCAATGGAGATACATGTGGAGCACATAATTAAAGGACAACATATTAGCCATTAATGACTCATATGCGAAAAAATTCACTCTTAAAATATCATCCATGAAATTACAATAATGAAAATAATAATGGCATCTATTTTGCTTCTATTACGTTAGACTCTGTGCTATGTACTTTATTAATATTATCTCTTTTTTGTAAATTTCAACACCCCAAGGATGTAGGTACTATTATTATTCCCATTTTACAGTAGAGGACACTGATATAAACAAATTAAGTGGCTTGCCCAAGTCTTTGAGGTCACATTTGAATTCAGGCCCTGATTCCAGGCCCAGCACTCTGTCCACTGCACCATCCAGCTATCTCTGGAAAGGGAATTGGCCACTCATTTAACAATATTGAGGGATAACGGACAGACAGACAGAGAATTTCATTGACAGCAATGGAGTGAATGCTCAAAGACCTAAAGGAAGGCCTACAAATCACTTAACTCTTCTTTGGAGGATTTATGGGAGGGTAAGAGCAAAGCTTGGATGAACTGTGGTCTGTACTACCGAAAGGAGCATTCAAAATAATTAATTCATGAATGTACTAAAATAAGCCCAGCAGAAAAAACAAATATTTATGAGTATAAAGCTTGTATTAGTATCCCACACTAGGAAAGGACTGAATACATCTTAGGGGAATTCTCAAAGTAAAAACAGAGTGAACGAGGCCTTGGAGAGCATCTCCAGAAGTCTCTAACCTGTAATCTATAATTTTTTTATCTTGATTATTATATTTCAACACAATCTGTTTCCTTTGAAGTTCTGTGAATATTGTTTTATATATTTAAAACATTGTTCTAAGAATGAGTTCCTAGGCTTCACCACACTGGCAAAAGGATCCAGGTCACCATATAGACAGACAGAAAGATAGATAATCCCCTGGGATGGAAAATGATGTTCCCAAGTTCTCATATGTGATAAATACTTAGCAAGTTTGGGACCAAATCTAAAGTATAGGCTCTTGTATCTATAAGGAATCTTAAAAATATCCTATTTCAGTCTTCTCATTTTAGAAAATCTGATGATTCAAAATCCAACACTCCATATTGTTCATGTTTCCCACTCCCAGGAAACCTGGGGAAATCTCTATATGATACCATAAAATATAATGAAACTGACTTCCCAAATTGTAATTATGCCATTCACCATTCTATCAGAAAATGTTTTATTGATTTGATGAAAATGAAGCACAAATCTTTGAATTATTAATTATCATTAATTCCAAATGAGGATCAGTTTAAATTTCCAGTCACTTAACAGTATCCTATAGACACATTTCTCTGCCTGAAGCATACCACCATAATTTTGCTGCTCTGCTATCATCTTGGCCAGCAATTTGGACTCTTTGGGGGTGACTATACAGCAACTTGCTACTACCAGTAAACAGCTTCAAATGTTGTTCTCCCAGCTGTTATAACCTTGATGCTGCTCTCCAGCTCCACAAAGCAACTATCATTCTACAATTAAACAAGACAAGCTCAAGTGTTGCTTATACAATCTTTGCCAATAAAGTAAAGTAAAAACCTTTGGAAGTTCTTCATATGAAAAATGCAGCTCTCTCTCCAGTTCATCACAGCTCTAGTAATATAGCATCAGACGAGGGTCAGATGTCCTTTCCCATCTTTAGCCATCATTCCTACCAACTATTCATCACCTTGGATTAGGGTCTACTGTTGAATTCAATTTCATAAATTCTTGGTCCCACACTCTAGATTCAAGAAGAATTAAAATTTGGGCAGGAATTGTTGAAATCACCCAAGGTTATCAGCAGTCTTCTAATTATTAGCTTTATTACAAGTTGACTAAATCTTTCACAATTCATAAGACATGCATATTTCCTCAGGTCCAAATCTAAGCCAGATGAAGAAGAGAGAGAGAGCCAGAGAAGATATCAACAAATTACTTCCTAAGTATATACATGCAAATAAAAAAATCTTTTTTTAAAGTTATTGAGACTGCCTTGTAAGAAGTCTAGAAACCTGGATTCTAGTACTGTCACTAACTATAACTCTAAGAAGGTCATTGTCATCTCTCTCGTATTCAGTTTCTGCATCTGTAAATTTTAAGATAATAAAAAATTCCAATATAGATATTTGCTTGAATAGAGGCAGATTATCCAGCTTTGATTGGATAATTCCAGAAAGAAAAAAAAAACTTGAAATGTGTGCCAAATTAAATAATGTTTGAAAAGTCCAAAGAAAAACCATATGAGCTAAATACTACTGTTACCCATTTAAAAAAAAAAAAAAAAAAAGAGGGAGCTGAGTCTCTGAGAAGACAAATGACTAGTCAATGGTCATACAACTAGAAACTGCCATAAATGGAATTTAAGTTCATCTTTCTGCTACCAAGTCCAGTATCCCACACCACACTGCCAGAGTAGGAGAAATGACATATTTCTCAAGAAACACTTTAAACTCTGCAGAAACTTTTTTTTCTACTTTCTCCACAAGCAAATTGCTAGGGTCTGAAAAACTCTAGATAGTATTAAGCCTTTTGCCATAGGAATTAATCTACCCTGATAATGGCTGGCTTACCCCTTCAGGCCAGGCTAGCTTGTACCTATAAACTACTGCTCCTTGTTCTGTTTTGAGCACGATAAAATTAATATACTGCTGATAGCTTTATACTTTTCATTTACATTGCCGACGCTGCAGTTACATTCCACTGACTTCCCAAAATTGGATATTAATGATTTACTCTCTAAAATTTGTAGGGGCCCATAAAGCGTGGCGGCAGAAATGGCTCTGAAATCAAAGATCTCTCCCAGCCATTTCTGTGGGGCGGTGATGCTGATTTATGGGTGGTAGCCACTTCCAGCCTCTTCCTATGGCACTTTGACTATGAAGGATGAGTAAGGGGACCTAGCCCAAACATCTCAGGTGCCTCCTGACGGTGTGATGATCAATAATACAGAGACGAGTCCTGCAAGGGCCAATCTTTGAGAACTAAGCCATATCTGCATGCACAAATCCAAAGGGCCTTTTCTAGGCAGTTATAGTATAGATGCCTATCATATAAGGCTCAATAATGAATATTTACTTATTCAGGAACAAGGTGTGAAAGTTCAGGTTCATAATGACACATAGGGAAGTTCAAAACTCATCTTACACATTTGCTAGGGCATAGGATGCTTGTAGACAAATCACTTGATCTTTCTAAGTTCGGTTTTCTTTTCAAAATGGAGCTAGTAATTACCTGCCTGGGTTATTAAAAGGATCAAATGAGATAAAGTTTGTAAAGCATTTTTCAAACCAAAAAGATAAGAATAAACGTCCTTTGTTGTTGGACACAGAACATAAACAGGGCTATCACAATTGCTCTTCAAATGGGTGAACCTCACTCTTGATGCTGTTGCTGTCTGAAGATTTCCTAGAGGCAGAAATCTTCCCCAAAGGAAAAGCTCCAAACTAACTGGACTTGGTTCCCACAAGGTGATGAATGGTTCTCTGAAAGCTCCTGTGGAAGGTGCAGCTGACAAAAAGAAGCCTTAAAATATCCAAAATAATCTGCCTAGTTTTAGTCCTCTGATGACTTTAAACACCTCCCTGGTTTCCCAGAATTCTGCATGGCAACCCTCTCTTACTACTAATTGACACTTTTCCTTATCCTTCCTTCTAACTTTTCCTCCGGCATGGAATAAGAAAGCCTGAACCCAGATGGCCCAACATCTTTGTTGCTGCAAGCCAAATTTTCTCCCACAACTCTCAACTTTGGGCTTCTTTTCTCAGTTCCATTTTTTCCAATAAACCTCCTGATTCCCTCCCTGAAAATCATTTTTTCCTTAAATATATATCATAAAAAAGGGCTCTGCAGGGACAACTCACATCCTTGTGGTTACCCATTATTTACTGAACAGGAGGTCAGTTGTCCACTTAGTTGCTAGATATGTAACCTTGACCAAGTTATTTAATCTGTTTGCCTCTGTTTCTTCAATTGTAAAATGGGAATGATAATAGCACCTACCTCCCACAATTACTTGAAGATCAAGGGAGATATTTGTAATTTGCTTAGCATAGTACTTGACATGTAAATGTTAATTACTACCACCTTCATCATCATAATTTACTTACCATAGCAAAGTAAAAGCAGAGGACTCAACTAAAGTTTTTATGGTCCTGTGGTCCTAATCTAAAAGAAGACTTTTGGCTTCTTGTTCTGTAACTTTTGAAGTTTGTACATATCAATTAATTATCCTATTATATATAGACTCAGACTCACCAATTTCCTTCCTTTAATTCTCTTCTGAGTAATAATGACTAGAATTACTTATAAAACACTAAAAGTTTTAAAAAGTGACATTTATACATATATAGATGTATAATCTCATTCACATTTTAAAACAACTGTTGTTATTACCCCTTTACAGATTGAAAAAACTGAGGCTAAGAATAGTTAAGTGAAATGCCAAGGAAAGCATAACTGATGCTTATTATAGAATTTGAACTCAGATCTTCTTAACTATATACTATTAACTACACCATCTAATTGAACCTAACAGCAAAATTAAGATCATGGGGGGAAAAAGATTGTAAGGTTATTCTGTTCACTTGATTTTGCTCTAGACATTCTCCTTAGGAAAACTTCCCTCTGGGAATCTGGAGTACTTTTTACATCTAGCCAAAATACTGAGCCAGATGTCTCTTTGTAATAAACAGTTAAAACCTTTAATTTCTTCAAGAGCCAATTTAGTTTGTACAAAGCCACCCTGTGCAAATAGTGCCACACAGATTTAAGTCTAGATCTCCTACCAATCAATTAATCAAAGTTCACAGTTTCATGGCATTTTAAGGCTTAACACTTTCTTAACAACAACCCTAAAAGGTAGATAACAGAAATATTATAATCCCCACTTTACATATCATAGATTTGCAATAGATAGGGACTTTTGAGTTCACCTAATCCAAACCTTCTGTTTCACAGATAAAGAAATTGAGATTTAGAATGTTTAAACAATTTGTTCAACATCATTTAAGCACAACTACAATTCTACCCCTGATTCTCTAAGACCATATGTTATTATGCATAGGGCATCAGACTAAGAGTCAGGAAGACTTGAGCCCAAGTGCTGCCTCCAACATTTAACTAGTTCTGTATACCCAAAGAAGTCAAATGGTGAACTTAAACTCTCAGGCTCAGTTTCTTCATCTGTACAATAAGGAGACTAGAATCTCAAAGGGTCCCTTGCATCTCTAAACCAACTCCAACAAGTATACCTACTTTTTATTCAGTACTTTGCTTGATTTGGGAGAGATATAAAGGAAATAGAAAAGAAGTCTCTGGTCATAGTCTAGTTGAAGAGACAAGACATACTCCTTTTTTTTAAAAAGTACATAACCCTGTGATAGGATCCAAAATTATTCAAAAGACTACAGCAGTATGGGCTGGAACAGTCAGCAAGGGCTTCATGGAAGAATTGGGACTTGAGCTGGGTCTTAAAGAATGAAGTAGGGTTGCGATATAAAGGAACTAAAAAGAATACTGCAAGTGAGGGAAGCAGCAGTGAGAGGAGAGAATCGGAAATTACCAGGATGTATGTGTTAATCTGTGTATCATAAATCTGTGTATCAGCCTAATTTTAAAGAGAAAGAACCCAATGACTAGCGGGTCACAAGCCTATGCCTGGAAGCTTAACTGTTTCAGACAGAGAAACTCAAATAACTGGTTTTGTCAGTGGTTCAGCTGACCATCCAAAAAGCTGAAATAATCAAAATCTGAGAGGAGCCATGTGTTACTATCTGTAATAATAACCATAGCAGCTTAATTATTCTCTTTGTTCAAAGGAAGGTTTATTGAATAGTTAAGGGGGAATTTGGAAAGCATGTCTAGAAACAATTGATCAAAAAAAAAAAAAAAAAAAAAAAGGCACCAAAAACATTTTAAAGTGATACAAAGTAAAGAATAAAAATAATAGTTGTGGGAAATGTTCATTGTGATCTCATTTTACCCTCATAACAACTCTATTGAGTATAATTATGTCCATTTCATGGATGAGAAAACTGACTTTTCCAGTCCCGGAGTTGGTAAATCACAAGTCAGAATTCAAGTTCAAGTCTACTGATTCTAATTGAAATGTTCTTTTCACTTCACCACAACTGATACTTTGCAATATCCCAGCGTATGATTATTCCCAAATTAATGAAATTGAATCACTTGATTCTATGACTCAAGATGCATGAATAAAGTCTTAAAGTGTCCCATTTTCAGGGAGCTAATAAGTACATGAACAACCTAGAACAGGGAATAGAGTTGGATTCAGGAAGATCTGAGTTCAAATTCTATCTCTGGCATTGATTAGCTATATAATTATAGACAAGTGACTTAACCTTTCTAAACCTCCATTTTCTCTTCTATATAATGGCAGTAACAATCCACATATAAGTATTTATTTCATAGGGTTGTTGTGAACCCAAGTGAGATAATCTATTTAACATATTTTGTAAATTTGAAAATGACAAATGTCAATTGTTATTATTATCATTATGTAATAAATGGATTTATGGTCAAAATAGGAAGCAGTGCAACAAGCACTAAAGTTGGAGTTAAAAGACCTAGATGTGTTCCATGAAATTTTGCCAGTGAACTAGAATCTGAGGGCATCCCAGGAAAAGGAACTTGGTGGGAAGTTCTATAGCTCGTATAGATTTTTTAATAGGAAAAGAAGTTAAATTTTTCGAGGGAACTCAGGCAAAAAACTGCATGAAGTCAGGCTCAGAAAGGATGATCATGGTATCTTCAGCCTTATGGCCTCAAAGTTTCAAATAAACTGTGGCCAAGATGGCCAAGATGACTTTTTTTTCAGTCAAAAATAGTAGATGAATATATTAAGCTTCAGTTAAAAGCAAAACTAACTATGGCTTCCAGACAGTGAATTTGTTTCAGGGGAACTAATCAGGAGAAATATTTGTCAAGTGTGAGGGAAGAAGTCTAGAAATTATGATCATTTTAATCTCCAAGATATTGAAGATGGTAGGATGAAGACCAAAGCTCAATAGAGGAAATCTTGGAAACCAGATAGGAAAAGGTCTTTATTATACAGACAGTTTGGATCAAGGATCAATAGTTATTAAGACTTAGAGTAATGAAAATAACTGAAATTCTTATTGGATAGCATAAAGCTTTGGGAAAATATATGAATTCTATGTGAGGGGAAGGAAAGGATAAGATAACATTCAATAAGGAGTAACTGAAAGTCTTACACTTGAGTAAAAGGAAAAAAATTCTCAATATAATATGGGGGACGTGTAATTAGATAACAGTTACTCTGAAAGGGTCTGGGGTTTAGTAAACTACATAAGAAAGGAGTCAGCAGCACAATATAATAGTCCAAAAAGAGTTAATATGATTTGGGCAAACATTAAGAGAGGTGTAACTTTCGGAGAGAGATATATGATAGTCCCACAGCACTCTGCTTCTTTCAGATCCAATATAAACTATTGAATTAAGTTCTGGGCACTCTGGTTTAGGAAATTAAGGAGATACACTGGAAAATATCTAAAGGAGGACAATCAGGATAATGAAAGACCTTAAGACAATGACTTATTAGAATCAGTTAAAGGAATTGGGCATGTTTACCCTGAAGAAAAGAAGAGTTAGAAGTGGGAGTAAATGAGAGCTACAATTGGGTATTAGAAGGCCTGTCACATCAAGGAGATATTAGCCTTGTTCTGTTTAGTCACAAAGGGAAGAATAAGGAACAATGGGTATAAATTACAAAGAAATAAATTTAAGACAAATGTCAGGGAAAACTTCCTAACAAATTAGAGCTGTCCAAAAGTGGAATTGGCTACCTCAAAAGGCAGTGGGCTATTTTCCCTAGGGATTTTCAAGCAGAAGCTGGATAATCACCTGTTGGATATGCTACAATGGTTATTCCTTTATGAATGTATTATACTTGATTGAAATTGAGGTCCTTCCAACCTTTCAAATTCTATGGTTCCATGATATTGCCAGTACAAGCCTTCAAGTTAGACATCCAGATCTATAATTGGAAAGCAAATCTCAGAGGGGCTAAGGTATTGAGCAACCAAACTGAATCTTCCTAAAGCTTCTACCAACACAACTCACTCAGTTAACTTCTAAATAATATTTAGAAGAAAAATAAGAAATTTTAGGGATTGTTCATGATATACTCTCATGGAACAGAAAAATTAATGGTTAAATTCATGTTTCATAGAATCATAGGAAATGGTTAGGAAGGGACTTAAAGATCATTTCATACAACCTCTTGTATTTTAAAGATGAGAAAGCTGAAACCCAGAGAAAGTAAATGGACATTTTTTTAACTTTTAATCCTTCTATGCTTATTTGTTGTGATTTGTAGTTTAAAAAAAAAAAAAAAAGTTTTACACCCTAAGGATGAGTTGTATGCTAATTGTAAGGAACACAGACAAAAATAAATAATATCTCTATGTCCTTTTGCTGGTGAAGTTGGGGGAAAATAGTTGCAGTTGGAGAAGTAATGGAAACTAGAACAAGTAAGAGAAAACAATAAATTGATTCCTACAGCCTGTTAGTGGGGGGAAAATGATGACTACCAAATATGCAAACAGCCAGTAGTGCCGTCCTCTTTAAAGGAATAAAATACATAATCTTCCTATTTCACAGAATTTGTCAGAGAACTGATTGAATAGTTAATGTGAAAATGCTTAGCAAACTCTGAAGCCCTATAAAAGTATAAAAGCCATATTGATGAGTGTCAAAAGGACTGATATATATATATAACTGTACCCCCAGTACCGACCAAATTCCATTTTTGGTTGCTGGCTGTTCCCAATAGTCTGAGAATCTTTCTGAGAGAGAATTCATCTTAATTTCCCCAGGAATTTCTACCCAGTGTCCAGCTGGGCTCATCCTAGGCAAAATATAGCTCTTTGAAATCCTTTTCAGTTCTGTTTGTTCAGTTCTGTTCATAAATGTTCATTTTAATTTTAAGACAAAATGAGAGAAAATCATTTAATATACCAATCCAAAAATTCTGATTACCTCTCATTCCCTGGAAAACTTCAATAAGAGATGTCCATATGTTATGAAAGATTTAAATGGATCATTCTAAGAGATGTAGAAGAGATTAAATTATCTTTCTAGTCATGATATTTGCTTGGTTGCCTATCCCTTTGTCCCTCTGACCTACATGACTGGATCCACTTAAATTTATACCTATTGGCTCAACCCATCCCAGACCAGGTAGCAAATCCTATTTCTTGTTTTACATTCTACATTTTTCCTGCAACTTCTTCCATTAATATAGATCTTCAATTTATCTCTAACTCATAGCCTTAGAGAAGCTAGACTGAGAGGTTATGACTTGAGTATGGTCACATAAATGGTAGGTGACAGATCTTTGTGACTTGAAGATTAGAACTACTGTTATTATCTCTTAAATTCTAACCTATTTTGACATGCTGGTGATATGATTATATACAGAGACGGTTTCTATATAGGTTATCAATCATTATCCATCAATTGTGGACACCATTTTAACTAGTATTCACTTGAATTCTTTGTCAAGCAGGCTTTTGATAGCCAAGGAAGGCAACAAAAGACTACAAATAATACCAACTGAGAAAAATGTGAAAAGATATAAAGAGGAAAACTAGGATAGTCACAACTAAACCAGTTCATCCTAAGGTATTTACAAATAAAACTGAATAATAATAAAATGTTATTATTTCACACAAAATGTGAAAGATTTAGCTGGAAAAGGAAATGAGTTTTGTACAACAGATAGGACAATCGCTGCACTGTTTTCCGTGAAATGTTAAAAAATGTAAATAAAGTCCTTCAAAACACTGGGTAGATCTCCCTCAAAGGGACATTGAAGCTCATCTGATTCAATTTTCTCATTTTAAAAATGAGAAAACTAAGACACAGAAAGGCAAAATAACTTGTCCAAAGTCACATGGGCTTTTTCCACTCCCCACATCTATTAGTGCCTTTCTCTTAAATTATCTTCAATTTACCATATAGGTTTCTTATATGGAAATAGCAAGTAAATATACACACATTTATTATGCATCCATACACACACACACACAAACACATGAAGTTTTCTTCCTCATTAGAAGATAAATTGCTTGAGAACAAGGACTATTTTGCTTTATATTCCCAGCACTTAACATAGTTTCTGTACAGTAAATGTTCCCTGATAGATGTTCTCTGTCTTCAAGTCACAGCTCTTTGAACCATACACCACCTCTGCTTCATTGAGGTCACATATCTATCAATATGAGTATATTTTATAACATATTGTTGATTTATTGTGTCAGTCTTTATAAAGCTGACCCCAAGAGTGATAGAATATCCCTCTCACTCTAGCCAGCATTCCCCAAATCTCTGCTCTAAGTAAGAAAAGTGACAAGTGAGAGAGCATGGATGGAACTGCGCAACCCATCCGTGTTCACAACTAGAAAAAGGAGTCAGAATACAGAACCTACAAATAGCAAGTCAAAAGTCACACATTCCCATAATGAAGGGCAATGTATTGTATTCAAAATGCGTGCCTTCTTTCTATAAACATTTGATGAGCAATTTTAAGAAGCTACAAAATAAACCAACAATCTATTGTACAGTATTCATGCCTTAGAAATTACTCAGATTTCACAAGCTGTACCTAAAGGTCTCAAGAGAAATATTATAGTTTGTCAGCTAAGCATTTTTAAAATGAGCTAAATACATATTTACATAATAAACCATTATGGTTTTGGCAGCTTTGCAGGCAAATAAGATTTCGAATAATTGATCAAATGCCTATTTACCAGAAAAGAAACTGTTGTCTCTTCACTGAACCATTGACTTGGAAAGAACCTTCCAAGGTTATTTAGTCTATCTCTTCATCTCTAGGTAAGGCTTTTTAAAGTCTCTCATGGAAATTCTCTAACCATTCAACCAGAAAAAGCAGGAAAAACTCAATGGCATATGAGCTAAGTCTTAAAGGAAACTAAGGATTCAGGGATGGTGGTGCAAAAGGAGAAATTCCAAGTATAGGGGATAGCTAGCATAAAAGCACAGAGGTGGTAGATGGAGTGTCATTTGTAAAGAACAGGCAGGCTAATGGTAAGGAAACAGTAAAAGAAAAATGGAAAGACAGGATGGGGCTGTGACCCAAAATATCAAACAAAAGAGTTTATATTTGATCCTAGTGATGATAGAGAAATATCAGAATGGGGGAGGGGGGGTGAAGGGATCAGAAGAGAGACACAGTCAGATATATACCTTATAAATATCATTTGTGGGCAGCTAGATAGTGCAGTGGATAGAGCACTGGCCCTGAATTCAAGAGGACTTGAATTCAAATCCATCCTCAGATACTTAACACATTAACTCTGATCGTCAACTGTAGGAGGGAGAGAGAGAGAAAGAGAGAGAGAGATTGGGTATCTATGTAGAATATATATGAAAGTGGGGAAAGATGAGGTAAGGAGTCTAATTAGAAAATCATTGCAATCCAGGTTTAAGACGATGAGGGACTGAACTACAGTGATGACTGTGTGAGTGAAAATAAGGGGACATATTATGGCAGTAGAAATGACAAGATCTGAATTTCTTTCTTTAGCTCATACACACAGTTTATTCAGTTCTCCCTTATTGCTAGTACCCTTCTCTCTGGAAATGGCTTTGCACGTATGTTGTATTCAGTTAGATGAGAATTTTTATCTAACAGAATGTAAGGATCTTGAGGTAAATTCATCTTTAATTTTTGTCTTTATGTCATCAGCATCTGGTCCAATGCCTGACACATAAGAACCACTTAATAAATGCTTGTAAAATTAATGAAAGAAGGGTTCCACACTTGTCCTACTCATGGCCAGCCTCTGTATTCTTGGCAACTCCTGGTCAGCAACTTCAGGAGAGAAGTTTTCTGTGAAAGACATCACTCAATAATCAAGGCCAATTTTTCCCTCTTCAGATTTAGACTGCTCTCAGGGAACTCAGAGAATAGTCTGTGAAGAGTTAGAAATACTCAACTACTTTTACTTATAGCTGTCATGGAGGAAAATTGTTACTGTAGGTTGATGTATTTTTCAAAAGGAATGAACTGTCTTGGGAAGAGAAGAAGAGGGCAAAAAAAGAGAATGGGGTGATTACCTGTGTGGCTCTAGTGCAGGCTTCATTAACTAACACTGTTCTCTCTTCTGCCAATTGTGAGTAAATCTCAGCTGGACATTGATTCATGTCTATCTGAAATGAATTCTAACTACACCTCTGAAAAGTCACAAATATCTATATTTTCGGCAATTGTATTTCTGCAACAATATCCAACCAGACCTACTCTCTGGTGGTTTGAAGTCAGAGGAGGTGGGTTTGAGTTCCAGCTCTCATCATTTCTCCCGATCTCCAAATCAAAGAATCATAATAATGTGACCTCAGTAGAACTAGTCCAACTTATATCAGTTTTAAATCTTTAAGATGAAAATGCTAGACAAGATCAGAAGCATTTAATTTTCTAATGAACCCTTGGGGTGGTCTGCTGAAGCCTATGAACCCTGCCTCAAGACAATGTTTTTAAATATAAAAAATAGAATAAAATATAGTTATCCATTTTTCTGGAGACAATCAGGAGTAAAGAGTCAAACAGCTTGTAAATATCTAAGGCCAAATCTGAACTCAGGTCCTCCTGACTCCAAGGAGTCAGTGCTCTGTCCACTGTACCACCTAGCTAACCATATAAAATGTTTTACGGAATCCAAGCTACAAGTCCTCAACTAGATGATCCACAAGTACCCTTTCAGATCTAAAGTCATAAGTTTGCATTCTCTGGCCTTCTTTCATATATCTTGCCTCTCCCCCCCCCAAAAAAAAAAAGTCCAAGTTTCTAATTTGTGAACTTCTTATATAAATGAAAAGCAAGTCATTTAGCTCAAACCTATAGGTAGAAATATGGAAAGAAATAAAGTTACCAATATTTGGACACATTCTATAACCCCATTATACATCTGGTTTGATTCAGATGGAAGTTGTATTTATGAACTCAGTATTCTCCACAAGTTTGATAAGTAAACTCTAGTAATGAGTCTAGTTCTTAGAATGAAGTGACCCCAGTCAAAAGCATCCTCATGTTTTCAATCTAACGGCTATTTTCTCCAACCAAGGCTCCCAAGCACTTCAAAATTTCCCATTGACTAAATGATAGGGCTCCCTCAATAGAGACTGGTTATGTATGAATGGAACAAATCTTCTGTGAATTTCAATTCAGCAAACATTAAGTCTTACTATTTTTCAAGGCACTGTGAAAGGCTGCTGGGGATCAAAAAGATAACCAATGTAGTCCCTGTCCTCAAGGAGATTCACAGTATAGTAGGAAAGGATAAGATATATATCATGAAAGATAATAGAATATAAAGAAAGAAAAGTCAAAATAAAGTACTGCAAATCAGTATGAGGAAGGAAGGATCATTTTCAAGTAAAGAATATCAGCAGGTAATGCATGAATAAAATGGTACCTGGGCTGGACCTTAAAAGAAAGTAAATATTTCAACAAGCAAATTGAAGAGAATACATTCTAGACATGGCAGAAAGAAAGAAAAAGGATACTGAGATAAAAAAGGGCAACATGAAATTAGGAAATAATTTAACTAATATTTTGAGTATGTGAAGTGGAATAGAATGAAATAAGACTAGAAAAAAAGATTCTTATCCATTCAGAAGGCCTAAAACACAAGGCTAAGTTGTTGACATTTTATCACTGATACAGGGGAGTCACTAGTTTGAGGGCATAGGAGTGACAGTGAGAACTATGTTTTAGGAAATTAATTTCTTAGCTGTATGAGAGCTAAATTAGAAAGAGGCAAGATCAAAAGCAAAAATAAGGGCAGGGGTAGTTTTACAATAGTCTAATTGAGAGGTAATAATTATTTAAAGGGTGTTTTAGCAGATTGATTATAGAGGAAAGGATGGATACAAGAAGGATTAGGAAAGTCAAATCAATGGAATCTAAAAGTGACTAAATATAGAGGGTGAGGAGATAGAAGGAGAACCAGGAGGGGAAAAAAAGCTTCATGAAAGTTAAGAGAAAATGTAATATCTAGGAATGGGCAAAAGGATTTTATCCCTGAATAGACAAAATAAATCCTGAATAAACATTAAGGAGGATGAGGATTAAGAAGAGGCCATTGAAGATGATAATTAAGTAATTGCCTTGGATAAAGAAGCTTTGTAGGAATAGAATTCAATCCAAATGTAGCTATTATTATGACATTCTCCTCTCTGTCGTCCATACACTGAGGAGACAGAATAGACTAGCTACATGTCCATGAATTGAATGTCTCTCCAAAGTTCGGGACTCTGATTATTCCATCGTAAAGGGAATCTTCCAACAATTGCTAATGTTTCTATCTTTCCCTCAAAAAGGAATAAGGAGACTCAGTTCTTCTTTATATAGGGAATCCAAAAGAGGCCTTTTAAGGAGTTGATACCCATTAGGAAACTTCCACTTCGGCCAATAAGGAGGCATCCCCTGAATATCTGTAAATTTCTTGCAGTTCTTACCCGCAAAATAGATTTGAGACTCTGATTATAACTTTACCTCCTGTTGTGTTCAGAAATGAAGAGTGTTTTATTCTTATGGCTGATTTGTTTCTCCATCTCTAATTAGCTCCTTGCTCAACTATTCATGCATGTAGTGCTGGGTCCCTGATTACTAAGCAAAGGCAGCTGGCTCCCAAGAAAGTAAGGAGCAGGGGTAGTTTAGAAAGCATCTGTGATTGAATTGGAAAAGCTCAAACTGACCAGTTCTATTCCTATAAAGGAAATATACATTCAGCCTCCCTGATATACCACCTCCCTCTTATCCAAATTAGGAAATTGTGCTTCAGGCATTTTTAGCTACTTAAGGACCTATACTAGAAGAGGGAAATAATATGTTGTGTAAAAATACTTTGTTCCAGAGAATCATAAGCTGGGAAAGAATATGCAGCCTCTCACAGGGCAAATAAATATAATGTATTTTAATAGTGACTAAATAGTGAAAGGAAAGTGGTTGATTCTAACACAGGAATCTTTCTGTTATAAAATACAAGTTTCTCAGTAAAGAATTATCATTCTCCTTTTTCCTCTATTTAACATATAATTTAATTCCTCTCTCAGAAAACATGGTCTAGTGCTAGGTTCTTTAGTCAAGAGCTCATAACCATAGGCCAACTCCCATCATGCTCTTTCTCTCAGTGTGCAGGTAGCTACTAATTCCTCCGGCTTTCCATCAATAGCTGATAATATGCCAACATACACACACACACACACACACACACACACACACACACACTCGACTGCCTACTACTTCAAGACTTTGATGAAATTAAAAGTTTGTTCTTCTGGTGAAGGGGTCCTGATCTAGTATAAATGGAAAAATAACAAGTGAAAGAAAGTGAAAGAAGAAAGAGACTAAAATTTAATCTCAACACCACTACTAACAAGCTCTAAAACCTTTAACAAATCATATGACACACATAGACCTCGATTTGTTCATCTTTAAAATGACAATAATAAAATCTACATTACCTACCTTGCAAGATTGTTGTGAAAATCAATTAATTGATGAGAAATCTCTTTTCTAAAAAGTTATTGACTTCTTTTGTCTCTATATTATTTTCATTTGTAAATATATCCATTTATCTTCCCATCACATCCCCTAACCAAAGAGCCATCTCTAGTAATACACACACACACAAATCCAGTTTAGAAAACTAACACATGAACTAAATCTGAAAATACATACACCCATAAAGCCCCTACCAAAAAATGGAGGGAAGTACATTATTTTACCTGCCTCCTCGGCCAAATCAATCCATTAAAGTTAATTAGTTAACAGCCATTATAGTGTTTGCTTTCATTATTTTTTTTTAAATAGGGAATTCACTTTTGAAGGCACAAAGAATTACTTAAATATAAAAGTTTCCCCATTGTATTTTGTCTCTGTTGTACATAAAGGTAGCATGTCATAATGGAAATACTATAGGACTAGAAGTCAAAAGACCTAGGCTTGGGACTATGATCCATCACTTACTATGCACTTGAACAAAATCAATTAATCACATCTCTGAGCCTCAGTTCCTCATCTACAAAACAGACTATGCTATTTGCTCTGGCTATCTCATGAAGCTGCTTACAGAATAAACATATTCAAGCATTCTACAACTAAGTAATTTTTATAGAGAACAAAAGGTCACCACCTTCTATAAAGTGATATACTGAGAACATATATATTTCTTTCCACAGAGTAGTGTACTCCCTATTCACTATAGAGTTTTTATAAGTATAAAGATATAAATGTACACATTTACATGTATAATTAGTTTTATATCTTGCCCTTTCTTTAAATTTTGCTAAACTAACACCTGAAAAGGAAATTAACTCCTTCTATTAATTCTGAGGCTATTGCTGAATAGAGATACCAAATTAGATGTTGATAATTTGGAAAAACAAAAGAGGGAAAAGGTTTCATTCTCTCTAGGTAATATTTCTGAATCTATTCTCCTTAATATTTTTATAAAACCAGGTATCTTGGCTTTTGGAAAGTAAACCTACATCTATTGTTTAGTCACTACCAAAGGTCTTTTTTCCTTTGCTTATGCCAATCCCAGACAAAGGAAGAAGTAAGAAATGAAGAGCAAGAACCAGTGAAAAAGAAATAAAGACCTGATTTAATTAATAGTGATATCTCTGTGATTGTAAGACAGAAAAAGCAAAGAAGAAGAAGAAGAAGAAGAAGAAGAAGAAGAAGAAGAAGAAGAAGAAGAAGAAGAAGAAGAAGAAGAAGAAGAAGAAGAAGAAGAAGAAGAAGAAGAAGAAGAAGAAGAAGAAGAGAAGAAGAAGAAGAAGAAGAAGAAGAAGAAGAAAGAATAGAGACAAAAAAAATCATGTCAAAATGGAAAGGATGTTCAGGGACTTTCCAGGTGTTCACTAACTGAGAATACTGAATAACTCTATTTCCCCTTAACTTATGGAACTGGCTCCTGAATAGGTCAGGCCCCCTCTTTCCTGTTTTAGCACGACACCCAGGTGACATGGTAGAGATGGCATTTAAAGGCAGAAAGGTCAGAAAGAAAAGCCTCATAAAAAGATTATAAAATATCATGAATCATGACCTTCTTTCCCAATTTGGTTAGGATTCATAATTTCCCATGGCTCCAAAGGATGTACTAAAGCCTGATTTGATTGTAAGCTCTCTGAATACAGAGATTATATTCTCTCATTAGTGAAAATTTAACTCTACTCAAAGAGAGAAAAAAAACTAAGGTTCAAGTTGTGAATTTAAATCTTACTGGACATTAGGGATATCACTTCATTTCTCTGAGTTAATTTCCCCATCTGTGAAAAAAAAAAAAAGAACATCATTTCCTTTATGCAAACTGGTTCAGGAACTTGCTGAGGAAAATATATTTTAAGTCTTAAAGAACTATTAGTGTGAATTTATTACTGTTATTATTATTCTGAAGCTCATTCAATAAATTCTTGTCTTCCATTCACAACTGATCAGATCACCACCTTCAGGCTTATGCAGTTATTCTCTCCCATCAACCTTCACCATTAGTCGCTTGTTAATGATAATTGGCCCTGCTATCTATAATTATGGGATTATTTACTTTCTCAGGGTCATCAATCCTCTAAAGTTTCTGACTTTTATTTGTTGTCAGCCTGCAAGGATTTGTATTATTGACATCCAGAGAAGCCTGAATTTTTAGACAGAGAATGTATTTTCCCATGAGAATATAAACTTATTGTTAGCAGGAATTACTTCATTATTTTGATTTGTATTCCTACTGTCTATCTAGTACAATGCCTGGTAGTGGTACTTACTAAGAAAATAGTTAAATACGTAAAGAGTTTGATACTATCCCTTCCAGTTGTGCTGGCAACTGGCAGTTTTCAGTTTGCCCTGTGTCTCTATCCAAGGCACTGGAATGCTACAATAGTTTTAATCACTTGAAATAAGGGGCATTTCTTTTTCTTCTCTTTAATTCTGTTTTAGTGTCTAACGTGATGCTCTGAACATTAGTAGACACTTAAATATTTGCAAAATTGATGACTGAATTATGACCTATTTGCCTTTTGATTCTCTGTGTATAACCAATTAATGGAGATGAAGAATAAGTGCCTACTATGTGTTAGGTATGGTGCTATATGTAAACTTGTATTTCAGTGTTTCAGTCTTACAGCACATATATACTTATACATATTCAGTGAGAATACAAAACTACTTTCTCCTGAATTTTTTAATGATATAAGAACAGACACCAGAATCTAACTTGTTTCAAAAGGCTTTTGCCTTAGGATGTGAATATCTAAATTAATTCTTACTGTGACTCTGGTATTGCAATATATTTTACTTCCCAACTGACTAATCTCAAAGCTATTTCAAAGTAGTTGAATTTTGTGTTTTCTCGTGACAGTGCAGATAATGTTAAATGCTGTTAAAGTATAAGATTGTGCCTAATATATAACCTATAGTACTCTCTTTTCCACATCATGATCCAAGTTAGTGAACATCAGCAGCAGCTTTCATCACCTCTTCTTGATTTTCTTGGTAAAGGAAAGCTATGCTCTCTTTGTCTCTCTGTCTCTCTGTGTGTGTCTCTGTCTGTCTCTGTCTCTCTGTCTCTCTCCTTTTGACCTTCCCTCCATCTCTTTTTACATACAAACACACATAAACACATATATGTATGTATATGTACACATAAATAGATATGTATATTTGCTAACTTTTATATATAGTTTTCTATGTGTCAAGCACTGTACTTAGTGATTTAAAATTATCTCATTAGACCCTCACATCCACCCTAAAAGGTAGGAATTATTATTATCCCCATTTTTATAGGAGAGGAAACTGAGGAAATAGAGGTTAAGTGACTTTCCCAGGTAAGTATCAGAGGCTGGAATTGAATCTATGCTTTCTGACTCCAGGTCCAGCATTCTTTCCCTTGAACCAGCTTGCTGCCCTTTTACATGTAGATATATATCATAAATATAAAGTTAATAGTCACTAAATACCTAAATGCAAGTTAGTGTGAGAGAAAGTATACTACCAATCACAGAGGAGGCAGGAAAAGCAATTCAGAGTTATATATAATGGAATTTATGTAGGAGAAGATGTGAACCTCAATATTACTACTTAAATAGTGGCCAAATTATGGGTGTTTTATGATAGTTTCAATTATCTTTGGAAGATAATTTCAGTCCAGGTAAACCTCCAAAGTACACAAATTACATGGCTGCATTGTTGGTGTCCCCATACTACTATTTTCAGGGATTAACTTTCCAATTCCAGATTAAAAATGGCTATACGAGTCAAATCATATAACGAGAGCATGCAGGAAAGGCCAAGCAAGATGTGAGAAAAGCTCATATAGGATCCTCCAGTTATGGCTGTAATCCAAAAAATTTAAAAGCTACTACAAGAGCTACCAAAAGAAACAATAAAGAACCTTAGTTCTTTACCTGCCTTCAATTAATTGTGAGGTGCAGTGTAGTAATCAGAAAAGAGTATGCCATATTTACATTTCTTCAGTGTCAAGTTATAGCTATTTGGGCCTAAAGTATAAGTCAATGTCCTGACTTAAAAAGGTGAAAGTAATGTTGGACCTGAATTCAAAATATTGACTCTACCACAATGTGCTTTTGTAATCTTGGGCATGATATTCTCTTAACTATAAAATGAGGTGGTTGGACTACATGATTTCTAATATCCCTTCCAGTTCTAAATGCATTATACTATGATTTTTGTGAATGCCTCTACTCTCATGAATATCAGTAAAAATGCAGAGTTCTTTGAAAGAATAGGAAAAATGTTTCTAAGGGAAAACTAATCTTGGGAATTATAACCTTTGTCATAAAATTAGAGAATAGAAAAATGAAACATACAAAAAAGGGGAGAACTAATAAACATTTGATCATGTATAACAGGTATGAGAATCTTCTCAGAGAGGGTAAAGCCAGACTTTCTAAGTAGAATAAAGATTCCTATACATCAGGGAATATGAAGTGGGCCCATAGATATCACCAGGAAAGAAGCTGTTCCATACTGCTCACAAGAAGAAACAAGTAGGGATAGCTGATGAGTTCCTACTGAAGAATGAAGCAATCATACGTTGGCTCTATCTGAGAAATCTAAAGATTTTATATTTCTCTGGAGCATGATGTATCATAAATATAATGAAGAGTCTTTTGAACTTGCTAGATATAACAACCAAAATCCACTTCTATTGGCTCAGAGGGAAAAAATCATGCTAGCAGAAAAATTCTAAATGACCTTGCTAAGGGTTATGAAATCCTTAAAAAGAAACTGAAGACATCAGGAAAACAATTGTCCTTTTCATCATTACTACTAGTTAACAGTAAGGATTTTAGAGAAGAAAGAAAAATTTGGGAAGTGAACTTCAAATTAATGATAGTATCTGAAAGTGAGATCTGAATTTCTGCTCCATTAATTAAAATATAGAAATCATGGGTCTTGAGAAATCTTCTAGACATACGCCAAGGAGATCAAAAGTAAGAAGGCCCCTATATTTAACAAAATATTTATAGCAGTACTCCTTATAATGATAAGGAATCATAATCAAATGTGGTGCCTATTGATTGGGAAATGATTAAATAAGTCGAGGTCAATGAATATAACAGAATATTATAGTACATAAGAAAAAATGAACATCATAATTATGGAGAAGCATAGTAAAAAAGGTATGAGACAAAGTGAAGCAGGAAAACAATAATGCATTCATTAACTGCCAATTCTGATGGTCTTTTCTGCCTTTATCATTCTCAACCTATCTACTGAACATAACACTACTGATAGACTCCTCCTGGATACTTTCATGTGTCTAAGTTTTCATTACAGTAGCCTCTCCTTGTTCTGATCTTAGGGGTCTAACCATTTATTCATTTCCTTAGCTGCCTCATCATACGTATCATACCTCCTACCTGTGGCTGTTCCCCAATGTTCTATTCTAAGGCCTTCTTTTCTCTCTCTATACTATCTCTCTTAGTATCCTAATTAGTCTCCATTGTTATAAAATATCACCTAAAAGCAGATGACTCATACTGATATTTTTAGTATCTAAACTGAGCTTCAGTACTGTATCACAAATTGCCTGATGGACACTTCAAACTGGATCCCCCAAAGTTATCTCCCACAAATCAAAACTCAATTCTTTACATTATCTGTAAGATATCTTCTCCTTTTCCAACTTTTACAATTTCATTTGAAATCATCCTTTCAGTCTCCCAGATTCTTAACTTTAAAATTAACTTCAATTCCTCACATTATCACCCTATAAATATAATGCTATAATTCTACTATCACACCTATCACATTTGACTACTTCCCTCTACCTTCACAAGCACCCTTACTTCAGACCCTCATCACCTTTTGTCTGTATTGTTGTTACAGCCTCCTGATAGATCCCTCTGCCTTCACTCTCTCAGACCCTACTCTACTTACATACACACTGCTACCAAAGTGATTTTCCTAAGGAACAGTCTATGTTATTTGAATACTCCTTCAACTTCAGTGGCTTCCTCCTGCCATTGGAATACAAACTCCTAAATATTACTTCCTTTTCCACATGTAAAGTAAGAGAACTTTCTAAAACTGGTCTTCTCTCTGTCCCTTTTACAACAATCCATTTACCATCTCACTGCTTTTGGAGTAGCCATTTCTATTCCTGAATCTCTCTTTACTTCCATCTCTAGAATTCTTCTCTTCCTTTAAGGCACAAGTAAAGCCTTTCCTAATTCCATCTCCACAATTGCTTGTGCCCTCCTCCAAAAAATTCCTTTTATTTATTTTGTATTTAAATATATTTATTCTCTTTATATGTATTCTGTATATGCTTAAATGCATACTTATTGTCATCTCAATTAAATTAAAAGGTTTTTTTTGCTAGCAGGATTATTTCAAATCATTGTATTTATATCCCCAGTGCATTGCACAATGGCAGACATTTAATAAATTTTTTGTTGATTGATTGTTCACAATAATAAAATGTAAAGAATCATAGATCAGAGAGTCTCAACAATCCCCTCCAACTCTGAAATTCTGTGAAATATGTTCTTTAAGTTTCTTCCATCCTGAGCTTCCAGGCCCTTAGCTCCACTCTATTATAAGCAAGGAGCTGAACAAAGCAACTGCAGTTCACAGTTGATAAGATCAAGGTTAGAAGGGATGCAGCTCAAGTCTATCATCGAGAAATCTTCACCAGCCTCCCTATATCTACACTGGATCGACACTGCAGGAGATGGTTAATGACCACTCTGCACAGTACAACAGCTGTCATTATTCACTGACCATTAGACCTATTATAACTAGCAAGAAATATGAAGCATCCTGTCCTTCTTTCCCTCCCTCCCTTCTTCAAATGAAAGGCTAAGAGATGCATCAGATATACACAAAAGGCCAGGCTTCTGGCTGTCATATTCCTCTCCTGCGTAACAGAAAGGCCACCTTACTCCACTGGCCTAGTAATCAGCCCCAGGGCTGGAGGCTAGCAAATGGTCTTTTGTCTTTTTCTCTCTTGAATTATCTATCCACTGACAAAAGAAAGGCAAAAACTACTCTAAGCATTGCTGTGACTTGGAGAGCAGGGGACAGAAATGAGTTTATTTTGGGTTTTATGGTTGTTGGGGATTTTTTGTGTTTTTACCTATGACACTTGGATGCCATAGCAATTTAGTCCTCATTCATAGAGAGACAATGTGAGGAGGCAATCAGTAATATAATATAATCCATATAAATGCAGATACTTTGAAATAGCAATCATACTATTTTTATCAAGGTAGATGAGGAGTAAAGTTAAAGAAAATGATGGCTGTTTTTCAATAGCCAAGGTAAAAGATATAGAAGGGTTAGTCACCATTTATCTTTCTATTCCCCACCTAGCTACTGTCTGGCCCCTCTCTGCTAATCTGTTTCTCTCCTATCTTCCTCTGGCCTACTGCTTGGAATCACAGGGATCTCAGTTTCCCAATGCTTTTCCAGCTCTATAGGGAGTTAACCCAATAAAACAAAGCTGTCTTTTTTCAACTTGATCAACAATATCAAAAAAATGAAACTTGATAAGGAAAGGAAATCTTAAATGTAAATACTACTATTCACTTAATAATAATAAAAATTCATGGAGTCCATTTTTATATATTTCATCATCAATAAAAATGCTCCCTTATATGCTTTCTCCTAATAAAATATTTCTCATGAATATGTTAAGGTTGTACAAGATTTCTTAATAAATGGAACCATGGGGATAGCTTTGTGCAGTGAACCTCTATCCATCTCAAGCAAAAGAAAATATAAGAAGACATATGCTTGACAAAGGTGTTCAACACTGTCATGAAAGATATCCCAGAGTACAGGTAGAAAAGATATTCTGTTAAGATGATAAGGTCTTCTAGACACTCTTGGTTGCAAAAAAAGTCAAATTGATTTTTATCAAATCCTATAGGAATTTCAGAAGATTCATAACAATCTAAAAATCTCCAGAGGTGTAAGCTCCCCCCAACCCTAAATACAGACCCCTTTAAAGTCATCCCAGTTCAAGGCATGTTTTTGTTTAGTATCTATTCAAAACAACAATTCTCAAATCCCTGCCTAAAGTGTGTTTTTTGAATCATACTAGATAAGGAACACATTAATTCAAAGCAAAAGACATTTAATTAAACAATATAAAAAAATAACAATAAAGAGTATCCCACTGCTCTACATATATATGTATATACAAAATCTAATAATGCATGTGGAAGAAAGAAATTGTATAAAGGAATAACAAGTTACCAGGGAACATAAATGGAAGAGGGCACATATATATGTGGAGAAGTGCCAGAGCAATTGGAACTCTATCTTATAACAAATTCAAGAAGATTTGGAGAATATCAAAGTCTAGTACAAGGAAATGTGGAGTTCATAACTAAGCTGTAAAGTCAGCTGTATTGGAAAGCAGTCAAGGAGAATGATGGAAACAAGCTTACCAAACCTCCAGAGGAAATTGGGCACCCTACTGGAAGCCCCGTTGGGCACCCTGCTTAGACTTTGGAGTAAATGGAGCACTCTTTCTCCTCAGACCAGTAATGTCTGGAGGGTTTATTGAGAATTCTTGTTTGCAGATAACATGACAAGACATGAGAATGGTGCTAATTCTGGCGAATATAGAAGGAATACCCCAAGGGAATTGAAGGGTAGTTAATATTCAGACTCTGTATTAATGAGAAAAGATGCTTTGGGCCAATATACTGGTTTAAAGTACTTAGACTGATTCAGCTTCCTTGTCAGGGTTTTTGAGCTTCCCAGAGTTTTTCATCTTGTGGGTGTAGGAGGCTACTGTATTCTTTACATGCCCCAAGGATCATGTCTTCTGGGAAACATTTCAGGTGTGTGTGCTTCTTACACATCTCCTTCCCACTTTGCTGCAAGCTTCTGGTGTCCTTTCTTGGGTTATGGGTCATATACCATCTACTGGTAACTGAGGTGCTGCCATATGGTGATTTAAAAAAAAAACTGAACCTGGCATAATTTCTCTGCAAAGAAAGGTCTTAGAGTTCTTTAAATGCATGATTGAAGTAGGTATTTTGGATCTTTTTTTTTTTTAAACAAAAGCATAGCTATGCCCATCCAGGCAGGAAAACCCCAGGACTTAAGTTAAACCTCTTTTAAACTTTGTGTCTATCTCAGTTATCATTCTTGGAATTCAGGCTCCTTTTCAATTTAAAGGAATGCATCCTTTCAACTTTCAGACAGCAATTATTCTGAAAATAATAGGAGGTCACTGGTGAACAGTAAACTCAATATGAGTCAGCAATATACACCATGGCAGACATTAGTCTACATTAAGAAAGACAGAGCTTCCAGGAATAAGGACAAACTACTTCTTCCCTGAATAGATCACATCTGGAATATTGCGTTCAGATTTGGGCACTACTTTTAAAGAAAAGTATTCATAAACTGAAGAAAAAGGCTGGTCAATGATAATGATGAATGATCCAAAGTTCATGCTATATGAAGATTATTTGAAGCAAGTTGGAAAGGATGACTCCAAAAAAAATTAGTATCAATAACTATACAACTCTGGTCATTAGTAAATGACAATAAAAAAATTCATTAATTAATGAAGATTTCAGACACTGGGATTTAAATATTGATATAATCATTACAACTATACAATTCCCTGCTGCTTCTACCCCATCGTGTCACTCCAACTTATTTTTGACCTCTCTAGTAGTAGACAAGAGTGGGATCACCTAACATATCTCATATTATAGTAACCAACTAACTTACAAGCCAACTTTTGCCCTAGACCAAGTCCCAATTTCTTCTATTTCTCAAAAGAACATTCAGAATTCACACTGGGAACAAAGAACCAAATCATCAAGCACTGTGATAGGGTGAGTTTCTTGGACAATCAAATCCTCTAATGGCTTTTTCTCTTTCAACAAGTCTTGAGCTACAAGGTTCTGAAGAAATTGTTGGCAGGCTGGAACTGAAGGTGGAGATGCAAGTAGAGTAGGAATCCAAACCTGTCTCTTTTATTTGGTATCTATAGTAATAGCTATGATGAGAAAAAATATTGGCAAGAAGGTAGAAAGATCTTGCATCTAGATTGTCTAATAGGACTTCCACCATACCCAGTCTTCTGGAGTTCTATGCCTTGGCTACCAACAATCACCGTCAAAGCGTCTTAGAGTAAGGGAAAATATAATTTAGGATTTTTCCTCACTCTTTTTCTTTGGATTTCCTTCTTTCTCCATAAGTTTTCCTTCCTATTGGTCAACAGTGACACCCACTGGCTAAGAAGAGATCTAGTCTATTTGTTCTAGTTAGCTGCATTAAACTGATTGAGAAAACAAATTTGAACAAAAATTCTTTCACACACCCCATACCCCACCTCCCCGGGAAAATTAACTATAATAGAAACTGAATTTTTTTGTCTCTGGTGCCAGAAGATAGTGAGAGAAAAAATGAGAGTAGACCCAAAAGACAGCAGCCTGGAAACTAGGGACTTTTATGCAAAATGAGTTCAATCTCCAGCTCTTCTGGCCATTCAAAATTGTGAAATATTAATCTCCTGTACAATCTTAAAAAAAGAAAAAGCTGTCTTTCCCTAAGAGAAGACCAAAGGACTCCAGTGAAAGAGTTTAAACTCCACTGTCCTAATCATGGTAAAACATGTGGTCTTCTTCTTTGTGAATCAGAAGGATTATCTAATGACATTTTATGACAAGTGGAACTTTTTCTGGTCTCCTTGTTAGTGAGTAAATTTGGCAGGTTGTGTTGTTTCCATTTCTTTCTATCTTTTCCATCACAAGTCAAATAAAGACAAACATTAGAAAGCTAGCCACACACTAGTTAGTAAATTTTTCTGATGCTTTCACAACCTTGGGCCTCTGATTCATTTAGAAAGAGGGTAACAGCTCCAAGATACAAATTACCACCTTCTAGTACACAGCCCCAAAATGACTGCAGGCTCCTTCTAACACATTGCTGATGTGCCACTGGTTCCTGGTTTGAGGGGGTAAAACTCTCCAGTAAAAATAGGTTATTTTCCCATCAAAGCAAACCTATTTCCTCGCTTCCTTGTTCTGCAATAATCTGGTGTTACACTGCCTGCCATGCCAGGCTCATTTTCTCCAGCTGTTTAATAACTGTGCTTGGAGATGCAGCTGTAGAATATCTCATTATTCGGCTCTGGAGAGATGTAAGTGGAAGGCAGAGGGAAGAGGGGGATGGAATAAAGAACTGCAAGGTAGAAAGGAATTTCTAAATGCAAACTACCTTTCACTCATGAAATCACCTTTTCCTAAAAACCTATTGGCCTGTGAACCTGACTTTCTCATAATATTCTAGAATATATTATATAAATGGTGGTCTCAAATGTTTATAAAGGAAAGAAATTACTATTCAGAGGGACATTGATTAAATTAAAAACAAGTTAAACACTTTAGCACTTTTAAGTTTAACACAAATTAAAAACAAGTAATTGCTGGCCAACACAATTTATTTTTATATTGTTGCTCTATTGTAGGATGGGAATTTCTATAGACATAGTACAGCCAAATTTCAGCAAGACATTTGACAGTTTTTTAAGAAATCCTAGTATATGATGTGGAGGATCTTGATCTTCCTCTGGACCATTTTAGTCAATGTTTTCCTCAATAACTTGGATCAAGTCCCTGCCTTGAATGTTTTAACATTTGATGAAACACTCTACTTAGATACTCCTCGTTTCATTTAAAAATTGTGACAAATCTGTCCAATGACACATGCTCATACCTAGCAGGTATATTTAGGATACATGGCCTTATGAGATGTAGGCAGCTAGGAGAAAAAGATGAGGAATTCTCTGTAGCCTTTGTAGGAAAATACTTTGAGAAAAGACTAAGTGCTTCCTAATACAATCTGTCCCCACATATCTATTTTTTAATTATAATTTACATCACTGCTTTTATAAGTATGTTCAGAATACTATATACCTTTTATGAAGAAAAATGTAATTTGCAACCTTCAGTGAGAATGTTACTACTAGTTTTCCTTCCCAAAGTGTAAAATATTTGGGGGTTCTCTGGGGTATTTTTTTTTCAATTTAAAAAAACTCATTTTTGACCCTGAGCATGGTATTTTTATAATCAACAAAAATGTAATATTTTCATAAAACAAAAATATAAATAGACTAGATTTCTGGAATCTTGGTTTTGTCATTTGTCATTTGGTTCTATTTGGTTACTTTGAAGTTCAAAGATGACATGTTATGATGAAAGAAAATAAAGTTAATTCGAATTTTGTGTTAAAAAATAACTTGGATAAAAGCAAAAGTGATATGCTTATCAAATTTAACAATGGCACAAAGTTAGAAGGGAGAGTTAATAAGGGAGAGTTAATACACTGGATTAAAAGTTGGAAGAGGAGCTGAAGCTAAAATATGAAATTTAATAAGGATAAATAGAAAGTATTGCACAAGTTTCAAAAATGAGTTTTTAAAAAGACACTTGGATTCAAGCATCAAATACACAGTTATATAGGACTATTTAGGTGAAGTAAATAAAAGTTTGCATGAAAAACTGGGAATTTTCATGGATTAGAAACTCAATATGTATCTGCAGTGTAGTGAGGCAACCAAAATAGCTAATGTGATTCTATTTCCATAGAAAAGCATATATATAAAATCCAGAAAAATAAATTTAAAAGTTCTACTATATCTGAGAGGCCACATCCAAAGTATTATTTTCAGCTGTAAGTGATGCTTCTTTTAGAAGGATATGTCAGAGAAGGATAGTAGCCAAAATGGTGAAAAATTGCAATCAACACAATGCCCTTTTTCTAACTTCCTTATTTGAGTTGTTTTTCTCATTAAAATGTAAAATCCTTAAATAGGGACGATTTTCTTTACTGATATTTTCAAGTGATTAAATACTGAATAATATCTAGAGATCCTCAAAAGAAATACAAGTGTGTTTAAACTGAAAAGAAAAAACTTGAGGAAGACCTGATAGCTTCCCTGACATATTTGAAGTGCTGTCACTTGGAGGAAGGATTAGCTCTACAAGGCAGAATTAGGGTTACTTGATGCAAGCCACAGGGAAATAGATTTCCACTCAATATAAAGGGCAAATTCCTGCACAGGTAAATGAAAATGAGATAAGCTCTTTCACAACCTAAAACCTCCAAAGGGAAGCTAGTCAGTCTTCAAATATATTGCAGGTGGAACTAATTATTTCGATAAAGACTGTATAAAATTACTTCTCAGGGCCCTTCTAACTAAAATTTTATGATTCTATAATAGATATGAAGTTATCTCATTTTTTTCTTTTTTTTAAACTTTTCTTCACTTTCCCTGTTTACAAACTGAAAATTTGTTTAGTTCATGACTAATCCATCCCTGAACTTACCCTCCTCTTAAATCCCTCTTTTCCTTGATTTCCTTTTAATCAACAGTATTATTCTCAAACTCTTCATATGTGCTGATTTCAAGACAATTATGAATTGATGCAGAGTGAAATAAGCAGAATCAGGAGAATAATTTATTCAATGGTAAAGACATTATAAAAACCAACCAACCTCAAAAAACTATAAGGATTATAATCAATACAATGTCATTCATGATTCCAGAGGACAAAGATGAAACACATTATCTATTATAGAGAGGTGATGAATTTAGGATCCAGAATGAGATTTATTTTTGCATAGAGCCATTAGTGGAATTCATTTTGTTTAATTATGCATATTTGTTACAATACATCAATTTTTTATTTTTAAAAGGAATAGATGTTAGAAATATGAAAATGGAATGGTTAATGACTTTACCTTGATTTGCTCAAGCTCCTTTACTATCCACAAGAGGCTGGACTGATTTGGGAATCAGATAAAACTGGACATATCAGAAGTACTTTGTAGTATTGGTAGAATGAACCCAGAACTTCCCCTGCTATGCCAGATAATCAACTCAGACTGATTCTTATCAACTCCCAGTTCTGAAAAATATCTCAGCCCAGAGATGACTTGATAAGTCCACTATTCAACTCCAACCCTCCTTCTCTGTGATTTTTATTTTTGTTTATGCCCACCTTGAGCTCAGTTCTAACTGTGCTAGCTTGTGTATGTTTATATATGTATATACATATATAAATACATATAAATATATGCTTTCTTAGAAGGAATAAAGCCACAGATACAATCTAACTTTTTTGTCTTTCTTAGATTGAACTCTGGGGAAAAAAGGTTGAAAGAAAAGAAAATAGATTTCTGTTATTCTTTTTAATAGAGAGGTAATGGTATGCTACTAGTGTGAAATATTGTACACCCTTTAAATGAGATCAGTGTGCTATTATTTTTATTTAATTGCTTTATTCTACTACAAGGGACTCTTCCTGCAGTTGAAGTAATTTGTGAACGGAAGCAATTTAAAAATAAAACTGAAAGTAACCAAAAGAAAAAGTCTTGAAGCATATACAGGCAGTGTTATAGACTGCATGGGCTTTAGTTCCATAAGTATGACTTGAGGCAAGTCATAACCTTTTAATACTCTAAGTCAGAGATGTCAAACTCAAGGTCTACAGGTCATGTGCTTCCTTCAATACTCCTGACTAAAATATCATTGAACAATATTAAGCAAAATAAATTAAAATGTAATAGAACACATATAATGTTAATGTGAAGTTTTCTAAATCAATATACAATGATTAGAGAGAGAATTCTGGGAAGGTGATAGAGATGGACAGAGAACCCCAAGCTTTCCACATCTTCTCCACAAAAAAAAAAAAAAAGACAAAAATAGTACTTCAGGACAAATATTGAGTGGTAAAATAAAAAACAGATGGAGCCGAGCTGTGGATCTCCAGGGACAGAAAAGGTCTGAAGAAAAATCCCATGATGGGCGTTTGTCTTGAATGAAATGTAAACACCTCTAGGCTAGTTCTCCTGAAACAGCAAGAGGTGAGTCCTGGGGTTAGCTGGGTTGGGGGGTAGCCTTGGCCCCAGCTACAGGAACTTTCACCTCCCAGACAGTGTGTTCAGTCAGAGATCAGAGCCAGGGAAGAGTGATACCTGCTGATAAGGAAGGCCAGGGCCAGCTGTACTGTGGAGATGTGGCCCTGGGTGAGAAGGAGACAGCATACACTGGAGGAGTGCAGAAGCAGGGGGCAAGGATGCTGCTGCCGGGGTTCTTACAGGAGGCTGGAGTTCTTACAGGAAGCTAAAGAGGGAGAGCTGAATAAGGACCTAAGACCAGAGACACCATCCCACATACCCTAGGAATAGAGGTGACAACGCTAACAAACTGCTATACATTTTTAACCAAAAAAGTAGGCAAAGTTGAATAGGGAGGACTAAGGCTCATCTTCAGAGAATACTTGTTTAAAAAAAAAAAAAGCCTCTCCGATCTCAAAGAGTAACATCTAATGGTCACCTGCTCAAAAAAATTCATAGATGAATTCAAAAAATACTTTAAAAATCAAATGAGAGAGATGGAGGGGAAAAAATTTTAAATCAAGGAAAAGCAAGATTATAAAAAGAAACTAGAAAAGGATATCCAGAATCTTAAGGAAGAACATGACTCCTTGAAAGTTAGAAATGGACAGGAGAAAGCCAGAAAAATTGTAAGAGACTAAGAAATAATAAAACAAAATATAAAGAATGAAAAAATAGAAGGGAATGTGAGTCATCTCATAAAAACAATAGATCTGGAAAACAGATTAAGAACTGTATAGGAAAAGATAAAAAAAAATCTTATATTAATGTGAGAGGAAAAAAATGACACAGAGGAATTAGGTGGGAGAGGAAGGCTGGTAGTTTTGGAACCCTATTCTCATTGAGGATGAATCAAAAAGGAAATAATATATATACATATTTAGGAGGGCATAAAAATCTTCTAAATTTAGAAAAAAAATAAAAGTATAAGATAATAGAGATGAGGACAAAGATAAGGGAAGAATTTTCAGAAGGAACTCTACTCATATTAGATCTGGGTTAAAAAGAAAATAGCATATGCATTTGAAAAAGAATTAAAATCTTCTAGATTTATAAGTAAGAAAATTAGGGAATAGGATAACAATAGGGGGGAAGTATAGTAAGTTGTGTGGTTTAGCTAGAAAGGGATAAAATATATAAATTAATGGGAATGGGATAAAAAGGGAGGGAAAAGGTGAGAGTAGGAGATAAGGGAGGGATCCTTGTAGAATGAGTAGGTTAAATAATAAGAAGGCAAGGCAACATGTAAAAGTAAAGTAGAAGAATCAAAAGTGATAGGAAATAAAAGATACACAAAAACATTGTATTAAAGAGTAAGAATAGAATTTATTAGGTTTTAAAAAAAGCAGGAATAGTAATCATTGATCTGAAAGTTAAAACTAAAATAGATTTAGTCCAAAGAGAAAACTATATTAATCAATATTTTAGACTATTTAAAATAACTAAGCAGTATAATGTTGGAATATTGGTGTGGTGTGGGAAATGATGAGTTAGTGGGTACAGAAAAATATGGAAAGATTTGGATTTATGAAGGAAGATGTTATCTGTTTTCAGATAAACAGGGCAAATAAGCATAGAATACTCTTACATAAATGTATATGTGTGTGTGTATATGTATATATATATATATGTTTATGATTATATGTGTGTATACATGTGTATGTATCCAGGCTTAATTGTAGCCTTTTTAGGGGGAGAACAAAAAAAAAAAGTAAAAAGTTCAAAGCAACCTACAAGTAAGCAAAGAAAAGATGGACAGCTCTGAACACAATCTGGAGTATTTAGTATATACACTTTCTTGAAACAGAAATGCATTTTTAAAAATTTTGAATCCTCTCCTATATTCTTTTATGCACATGAAAATTTTTTTCTTTTTCTATTTTGCATTTAATTTTCAAGCACACACATACACACAATAAGCAGGGCTCCATATATAAGGTTTAGTGATCCCCATTTCTATATGAATTTAACAGTGCTATTCTACACAATTCTTTAAGGCTATAAGTTTAAGAGAAGTTGCTAATCTATATTGGTACAGAGTTTACTTACCTGAGTTCCCTGTACCAATAAAATTATTAGTCTAGTCACTATTCCTATGCAAAGCATAACTATTAGGAGCTTATTCATAACTGAGGTTTTCCCTGTCTCTACTTTCAAACCACTTCCTTGTATTAGGCAAGAAGCCAAAAAAAATCCATTTATTTTCATAAGGCAAGGGGGGAACAAATTGTCTTTCTTAATCAATTCCACACTTATATAATTTTCTGCTGACTTTTCTCCAACACTTATTATTGCTTATTAACTCTCTCTTCAAGATTAAAGCCATAGGGGAAATTCTCCCAAGAAATATTTCTTCATACCCCAATCTAGATAGGCCAGTTCATCCCCATTCAGTCATAAGGATATCTAGATTGCAGCAAGTCCTAGAGTTTTAAGATAGCAAGCCCTGAATATCCCCATTACAAGAAATTTACCAGTACCTCTTGTCGAATTCTTCTCTAAGAGTAAAAAGAATTTTTGAAGTGAGATCTATGATCTAATTCAAATGGATACATCAGAATATTGTGGTCCACAAGATTCAGACAGCATTGGCCACAGAAGTTTAAGAAACTTGTAACAGCTAAAAATTTTTAATTACTCATGCATCTTCCCATACTTCTTGTATTATGTCCCTGGAACTGCTTCTTCCTATATTTGTATATCTCAGATGTGATTCCCCAATTTACAAATACATTGAGTTCTAATTTATGTGATGCTCAATTTCTTTTAGTTAAACAAGCTTTAATGTTTTCCCATGATTAGCCATATCTCAGAATTTGAACTTCATTGGCCCTTTCTTAGTGCTGTAACTCATATATAACTTGCACCAACTCAAATTGTCCATTTGTGCATTTAAAAAGCCCGCATATATACTACTTCTTTGTTTCCTTGGCCAAGGTAGTTGATAGTAAAATGTGTCTGCCTGCTTCCTATTAATATTAATATGACATTTCATGTTAATATTATATATAAACATCCCCAAATATAGAATTCCTGAGACCCAGAAAAATAAATTATGTGACTGAAATAGCATATTATCTACTTTGCTTCATTTATCTAATAAATAGCTGGTTTGAAATGTTAAGGGCAAGTAATAGAATCTTCCTTCTTTGATTCAACTCTGACATCTGAAGGCTATATATCATACTGATTTACAAGGCTCATGCTATATCCATATCTGAGCTAGGAGGAAGAACCTTTGCAGTCTTTCACTAGCAAGTACCTAAGCAAAAAATTTCTTTGTGAATTATATATTCCTCTCAAGAAGCTGAACTTTGGACCTGGGGAATAATCCCTCAGATCTAACATGTCCCTTAGTCAGAAGAAAGTCTAGTTCAACCCCATTTGTATCTCTATACATTGAAGCATTTCCCTGTATCTTTCCTGTTATCCTAATATTAAATCCAGGACAACTACCATGGACCAGAACAACTAGGTCTAGATCATCTTTAAGGGATGCTGAGTCTGTGTGGCAAGTCACTTGTGTGTTCATCCCTATTTCCTAATATATTTATAGAGATGAATTCAGCTTAAAATGAACATAATCCATAACTCTGGAGATGAAAAAAAATCAACTATGGGAACTATATATAAGGAGAGATAGAAAAATAGTCCCATTCTCGCATAGCAATAACTAGTACAATAATAGTAAAATAAAAAAATAGTATATGAGAAAATTATTTACACATAAATCTCAGATCAGCTACTAGTATCTTTCTTTTCTGGCTAATTCCCTAAACCATTTCAGCACAAAGTCAAGAGTCAAAAGAGTCACCTTGATATGTCATTGAAGAGGCTTTCCACTTGTATCATTGACTCAATACATTTCATTAGTGGTGCTGATGGACAGATCCCTTCCTTTAAAAAAAATAATAAAGTCCCCAACAAAAATAACTGTTTCTTATTTGAAGGTCCCTTGCTTAGATTCATACCTCTCAATTCTCTGTTCTTTCCAAAAACTAAATCATGCTCGAGATGTTAAAATAGAAAATGTATTAATTCCACCTAGGAAGCAAATAAGCCACTTTCTTGTAGCAACTTCTGAAGGTGCTTTTAGTAAAAATGATGGGGCAGGGTTGAGGTAGTCATAGCTCGTTGGTGTAAGTGATATAGGTTGAGGGATAGGGGATGTTTGCTGGACCCCTCAATGAGAGAAGTCCAGTGAGTGATTATGGGAGTTCTGGGACAGTTCTCACTCCACTACATTTAATGAAAATTAGGCAATGCCACCTGTTGGGTATTAAAATGACTTGCAGTAACTGAGAGATGTAAAGGATAGGATCACCTAGTCCTATTCAAGTTTAAGTGATTTGTTGCACTTTCACTACCTCAGTTTCCTATTTGGAAGGGGTATAGTACCATATTTCCCTGATCAGTATCTGCTAATAGAATATGAGGGATGTGTAGAAAGAAATAAAAAATGTTTTAAACCCAGTGAAGCACTAAAGTGCTCTCTCTTGCTCTTGCTTTTCCTCTCACTTTTTCATTCATTTCTTCCCTCCCCTAGCATTATGTTCATGTGTACATAGTGAAATGAATAGAGAATAATTCAAGTATTATCTATGAAATTATATTTTCACATGCCTTTCCAAAGCTATCTTTTATAGAGATCTGGCCTTTTTGGAAAACTCAACAAATAAATACTCGTCTTTCCCAATAGGAATCAGAGCCTATGTGATTCCCCAATTTTGCTATCATGTTTCTATGGGATATAGACTACACCTATGATTTCACTGGTCTAGGGAATTTCTACACGATAAAATTTTCTACTCATCTAACAGCACCTTCTCTGTAACTTATAGTCTTCGATTTGTCTATAGCAATGAGAAATCAAATAAATTATCCAGGATCAAAAAGCAAGCATGCCTTAGAGGCAGAACTTAAACTCGGGCTTTTCTGGCTTCAAGAATGGCTCTCCATTCTCTGCATCACTATTATCTAGACTTCACACTGGACTACAGAGCTGCAACAACTTGTTCAGCATGACCAAAAAGTCCAAAAATGACCTCTTCCTACTGGGATGAGTTTGCCCTCACCAAATGAACAATGATTTTTCTATCATTTTTTGGGTGAATAACGGATTTGATTTCTACCATCCTGGAAGCCAGTAATGTAAAGCATTATATCTGCAACAATGAAGAAACCTATTTCAAAGCTGATATTACTGGCCAGATACACAAGGGCAAGATATACTCCTTGGGTAAATACAAGCCCTTTAAAGGTCCACATCTAAAATTAGACTGCCACTTCCCTTCAGCCAAACTCTTCTTGCCTGAACAAATCTGGTCCATGTGGATTTTAGATTGACAGAATGTGTTTTAATATGATAGGCTACCAAAGTTCATTTACTCTCCATCATCCAAAATAACCCTTGATTATATACCATTTTGTCTTACTATCAAGAGTATAATAAAGATACCTGAATATAGAATCTATGTCTTAATTCTGCCATTTCCCCTCACCTAGCAAAGTACTAGGCATATGGGCTCTCAGCTGGTTCTGATCTCAGTCATGTAGAAGACTGGAGGTTACTCCAAAGACACTAGCTTGAAAAAAAGCATATATAGCAGATGGAGTCTGCAAGTCTCCCAGAGGATATGCTGCCCTTAATTCTATTACCCTATATCATTCACTGGACATCACATTGCTTAGAAAGGAAAATTTCATGATGATTTTAAATTTTGTATCACATTGGACATAAACTAGTCATGAAAAAGTCACAGGAGCACACACTAGAAAGCCATTGACTAGGGAAATGGGAATTTCCAAGAGGCAACTTTAGATTGAATTTAAGAAAAATCTTTTTCATAGAACGAGCTAACCCAGAAAGTAGTGGTTTAGCAATCTTTGGAGGTCTTCAAACTAAGGGTGTGGAACTATTCATCATCTATATAATAGATCAGGGATTTTGAAGGGTTTTTTGTGTCATAGATTAACTCCTTTGGAAGTCTGATAAAATTTATGTAATCCTCAGACTATTTTGAAATTCTTATAATAAGATACATAGAATTACAAAGATAACCAATAATACTGACAAAGTTAAAAAACTTAAGTTTACAAATCCTAAATTACTAATACCTGTGAGGTATGACAGGTATGAGTTGGATAGATGAACATTGAAGTCCCTTACAATTTAAAAATTGATGGGCCTCAATTTCCTTCTTGACAAAAATTGGGAAACTAGGCTAAATAATCTCTGATATTCCTTCCAGCTTCAAAATACTATGAAATACTCATTGTTATTAATTTTCCCCTCTATTCTACAACTATTGGTCCCACCCATTCTCTTCCTAACCACTTATCTTAAACTTCTTGAGAGAATTGAGAATCCAAACCTTCAATCACTCTCTTAAAACCCTCAAGTCCGAAAGTGTCAGTCTCTCTTTCTAATAAATGCCAGGTATTACTTCCTCTAATGGCATTTCAATGAATAGCTAAGGAACAGAGCTATACTATTAAGTGAAGCAAATGCTTGACCATCTCTTCTAATGATGGTTCTGTATAGGAAATATTTATGTTCTGGGAATATTTAGAGTCTGTGATCTTTTAGTTTGGGTTTTATTAGTGTGGTATAGTGTACCATTGTGGCAAATTTACTCCTTCTTTTGAGTTATGTATATTAGACCTTTTCTCTGCCATTAGCATTCATGTCTTAAAATGAAAATTAGCATTGTGGGGTATTATGGCAGGGTGGGGAAAGAAAAGATGAATAGTTACTCTTTGGGAAGATAATTAACCTCCAAACATTTGCTGCCAGAGTCATTAGAACTTATCAGCTTTACCTTGTCTCAACTTTACTCTCACCCTTTCCACCCACAGCTGTCCAAATGGTAGATAGATTAGAAGCCTCTTGCCACTTTAGGAAGAGCACATTCTCATTTATTGTATTCTTTTCTTGTAAACAAAATTATGCTTGAATGCATTGGACAGAAATGATTACTAGTAGTGGCAGATGCCGAAGAGGCATGTTTTCCTTATCTTTTTTCTTTTGTACAAAACCTACCATACTTACAGATTTGTATTTCCGAGCCCAGATCTACTTAATTCACTACCAAGGATTAACAAAACTAGCTTAGGGAGAAAAACAAATTTAGATAAATAAAAATAAAAGAAACAAAAATTTAAAGCTGGAGATCTTAAAAATCAAATAGTTCAATTCCCTCATTTTACAAATGAGAAATTTGAGGCCCAAAGACGTTAAGTGTTCAAGATCACAAAGATTATAAACAGCAGGGGTGATATATGGACACAAATTTATATTATTCTAAATCCAGATCTCTGGTGCTAGATGACCTAGATTCAAATCCCTCCTCTGCCACTTGCTACTTATACAAAATTTGGGCAATTCTTTTCATCTCTCTGATCTGCATCCTCATCCATAGGACTAGATCACTTGTGAGGTTATATATACATGTAGATACATATAATGTATTTGTGTATGTATATATATAAGTATCCCACATTAAAAGATTCCTGGAAAAACCCCTCAAAAGTGCACAGATCCCATATAGAAGAATGATGGAAGGTCATGTATAAGAATTATACAGGATGAATATGTGTGGATGAATTACAATCTGTACCACTGGAGATATCATCCATATAAATGAGATCATAGATCCATTTAAGTACCCCTTTTGATGTTTTTCCTATATGAATTTTCTAGGATACTACAGGTAGCAGAAAAAAAAATTTATGATTCCAGCAGACCCATTAACTCCCCTGGCAAGACATAATAACTTGCTAAAAGTACAGCAGCTGGATTTTCATTGGCATGTCTGGTTTCAATAAATGCAAAATATTTACAGATCAGAACTTGTTTAGATGAGCTGAAAGAAAAGTCAGACAAATTCAAGAATATTCTTTCATCACTAGACATTATTACAGATGATGCAGTCTTATTCTCTAAATACTGATGAAACTATGAAAAAAAAAGTTTATCACTGAGACAATTAGGATAACCTGACACATTTTTGGATATGGAGAAAATCTAAGTATTTAAAATAGAACCTACTGAAACATTTTAGAATATTCTGAAATACATTTTAAATGCAGTCCCTAATACCTGAGGGAAGTAGAAAGAGTCAAACATCACACTACAGCCAACATTCTATTATCCAGGGACTAACTCCCTTTTGTGGACTATTCCTATCCCTCAATTTTCTTCTGTCTTCTCCCATCTAACAGCTGCTTTTAGGCCATTTTGTTGTTCACTGACATATCCATTAGAGGAAAAATTAAACTTAAATCAGACTTTGTTTAAAGCTCTTGTTAAAAGAGGGAATGATAAATGATCAAGGGATCTGAAAAAGCAGTTTTCATAGAAAGAAATCTAAGTTATTAATAGCCATATGAATTTTTTTCCAAATTTCTAATAATTAGAGAAATTAACATTAAAGCAACCCAAGTTTCTCATGCTCAACAGATTAGCAAAGTTTATTTAAAGGAAAAGAAAATGATAAAAGTTAGAGGGTCTTCAGAAAAACAGGTACACTGATACATATTGAGAGAGCTATGAAAGTCTAACAATTCTGAAAAGCAACTTGGATCAATATTCATAAAGTCACTAAATTGTGCATGCACTAGCAATAACAAAACTGGGTAAAACCCAAATGATCAAAGGACAAGGAAAAGAACTCTTAAGCACAAAAACATTTAGAGAAGGGTTTTTTTTTTGGTGGCAAAGAACTGGAAACTAGGGAGGACTCACACTGGAGAAAGGCTAAAAAAAATTATGCTATATAAATGTAATGAGATGCTATTATGTTACAAAAGATGGTGAAGAAGAAAAGTGCAGTGATACATGGGAAGACTTGCATGAATTGCTGCAGAGTGAAGTAAGCAAAACCAGGAAAACAATTTATATTAATAACATCAAAAAATGAACAACTTTGAAAACCCTAATTAAGATATCTGAAAAATGCAATGAATAGACATGAATTCAGAGGACCAGTGATAAAACAGAAGACCCACTTCTAACAGAAGATGATGGATTCAGAATGAGACATATTTAGAGATGACCATTGTAGGAATTTGTTTGCTTGATTATGCATATTTGTTATGAGGGTTGAATTTTTCTTTTTTTTTCCAGTGCAGGTTTCATGAAAAAAAGGAAAATATGTTTTGGTCTTAAAAAGTAAAATTTAATTTTTAAAAATAACAAAAAAGAAAAAATATATATTGAAGAAGCTTGGGAGGGAAAAATCTTGTGAGAAGGCAATTGAAACTATTAGCTTTGGTGATATCTATTCATTTAAATTATCTAAGGCCAGAAGCAAAGTGTAATCTTATTTCTTTGCATCAGAGCAATTAAAAAGTTCATGCTGGAATCAATTAAAGGAACACAGTATTAGAATCATGGATTAGAGGCTTGATTTGAACTTGAGTCTTCCTGATTCCAGGCCCATCACTCTATTATCACACCACTTGATTTCTGAACAGATTACAAATAGAAAAATGATTTTTACTGATATTGGGAGCACAGTGCTATATCAGATAGAGCACAGTTCAAATTAAGCCCCAAATACTTAATAGTTTTGTGATCTTGAGCAAGTCACTTAACTTTTTTTCTTCAATTTCATCTGCAGAACAATAAAAGGATCAAATGAGATTACATTTGTAAATCACTTAGCACAGTATCTGACACACAGTGGGTGCTACAAATGCTAACTATCATCATCATTATCATCAATACACACACATACATACATATAGATATTCAAACACACATACACAAACACGTGTGTGTTTCAATGCCTCACCTGCTGTTGATATTATGCAATTCATTGAACAAAGTTATCTTGTTGGTTGCCTCTATCATAGAATCATCTATAATTTTAATATATGTGCAGAAGAAACCTTGTTTTAGGATGTGAGTCAAATGAAGACATAGCAAAGAAAATTTCAATTTTAATGAGAAATTGGAGATGATTTCATGATCATTTTCACACAAATATTCCACTGAAGTTCCACTCTGCTGGGATTCAGCATAGCATAGCATCAGAGCACCACAAGCTCTCTGTGCCATATAGTATGACATAATGGAAAGAGCTCTATACTTAGGAATCAGCAGACACTTGAATTTTATCCAGTCTTTCACACCTGCTAATAAGCTATAAGGAATCTGCTTAGCCTCCCAGGGCTTTGAATCTTCCATTTTTAAAGTAGTTCTGTAGCATTCACTGCAAAAATGTCTTTGAAACTCTAATAAATTCCTGTATAAATGTCAGTGATCATTATTATGATCAATCAATAGCATTTGCTAAGTAAGCACTAGTATACATGTGAATGGCACTATGCTAAATGCTAGGGATGATGAAGATGGAAAAAGGAAATCCCTACCTTTGAGGAGCTTATGTTCTAGTAGGGACATTAGATAAATAGGATGGCTAGATGAGAGGGATAAAGTGCTGAACCTAGATTCAGGAAGACATGAGTTCAAATTCTACTTCTACTTACTCTTTGTATGCAAATTCACAACCTCTCTAAGTATTACTTTCTTCACCTATAAATGGGATCAATAAAGCAGCTACCTCTTGAAGTTGTGAGAATAAAATAATATTTATAAAGCATTTTGCAAATCTTAAAGCACTATATTAATGCTAACTATTATTAATGAAGATGATAAGATTTAGATATATACAGTATATAAGCATATGCAAATTAATTGCAAAACAAATATAAGATAATTTAGAGAAGTAATTACAGCTCATGGAACAAAAAAGTATGCAGAAGGCAGGATTTGAACTGAGGCTTGAAAGAAAACAGTTTCAAAGAGCTGGAAATGAGAAGGAAAGTATCCTGGGCATGAGAATTAGTCATTTTGAAGACATGGAGATGGGATGCAAGAAAATGCAAGTAAACCATCATGGATAGACTAGAGAACATGTGGGGCCAAACAATTTGTTAGAAAGATCAAAACATGGAAAAGGACCAAAATGTAAAGAGTAAAACTTTAGTAGAGTTTATTTCATTCTCAATGTATAGAGAGCCAGTAGATGTAAAATTCTTCTCTAAAATGTAATATTCTCTGGGAGCAGGTTTCTTGGCAGGGAGGCGGGGGAGTCTCTGGGAGCAGCCTTCCTTTCAGTTCAGTGATCACCCCAAATGCAGCCAGGATTTAAAGTCCAAATCCTTTCTCGTCTACTTCTAACTCCTGTCTCCTTCACTTGGGGCTCGGCTAGTTTTCTGGAGGCCTTCTAGATTTTGGTTTCAGTGTTCTCCACAAGACAGCCTGTCCCCACTTCTCTGTCTTCCTTAGTTCTGCCCGACTGCTTTCTCTGACTTCTGAATCTCCTCGTCTTCCAAGGTTTGTGCTTGAGCCTCCAGCCACAACAAAGGTGGACGATGGAATGAATCTGTCTCAGCCTCCAAGAGCTTCTAGTGCACTTGTCCTTTCTGACCCTGAGAGCTCCTCCTTATATGTTCCACACTGAGTATACATCAATCATTATATCACTATGAAACCATTATTTGTTGTAGGGTTAAATCATTGCTAAACTAGATTTAACCACTGTCTCCTCAATTCCACTCAGCACCTTGTTTCAAGTTCTGGCCCATAACAAGTAGAGTTTAATGAGTAATAGAATGAACTGGTCAGACTCCTGCTTTAGAAAGTCACTTCACCAACTGTTATGAAGGAAGGGTTGGAATAAGAAAGGATTGAAGCCTAAAGACCAATTAGGAAGTTATTATAATAGGCCAAGTGAGAGGTGATGAATTCCTCTAACTAAAGTGTGGCTATGGGAGGGGAGGGAAGGAGTTATGTGATGGAGATGTTGGGAGACAGAACAAATAAATCTGACAACTTGTTGGATATGTGCATGAAATAAATATGAGAAGCAAAGGATAACACCAAGGTAGTAAACATCAGAAACTAGAAAGATGGTGATGTCTTAAGAATAGGGAAATTCAAAAAAGAATAACTTTGGGAGAAAGAGAAAAAGATCATGAATTCTGTTTTGTTTACAGTGATTGAGTTGCCTACAAGACATCTAGTTCAAAATGTCCAGAGAGAAGTTGCTAAGGTAAAACTGGAGATCAAGTGAGAAAGTGCAACTAGATTTACTGGAATGCTGATCCAGAACTAGAAGGAAGTTCAAAGGCCATGTCATCCAACCAGCTCAAATTTCAGATGAGAAAATTGATAATCTCAGAACTTATGTGACTTGCATGAGATCACACAACTAGGATGTTTCTAACGAGGATATAATCCCAGGTCCAGAGCATAGACATTAGTGAATTATTAGGAACTAATGAAGTTATCAAATGAGAGAGTATAAAAAGAAAAAAAGGAAATGGTCCAAGAAAAATCCTTGGGATAAACTCAGTTTATGATCGTTACATTGATAATGATCTAACAACAACAAAAAAAGACAAAAAGGATTAGTCAGATAAATAGCAGAAAACCCAGGAAAGAGCACAGAGAGGAAATTCACAGAGGAGAAAGTATAAAGAATGATAGGATGGGCAATACTATCAAATGCTGCAGAGGTCAAGAAGGATAGGATCAAAGAAGCCATTAGATTTGGCAATTAAAGAACTCCCTGGTGACTTTAGAAAAACAATTTTTAATTGAGTGATGATTATGGAAGCCAGATTTCTGAGGGCTTAGAAAAGAGTGAATGAGAGAATGGAGGCAACTAACATAGAGAGCTTTTTCAAGGAATTTTCCTGAGAAAAAAAGGCAAATAGAAGTCTATAGCTTATGGAAATGAGAGATCTAATGAGGATTTTTTTTTGAATGGTAGAAACATGGGACTCTTTGCTGATGCTCACACCTGCTATAGCAGATTCTTTAAAAGCCAAAATATTTCAAGTAAAGACCTAGCAATGAAGTATATATGTCACCCAAGGCTAGTCTAACTAAAATTTGAAACATTCACCCCCAGAGGGACTGCCACTGGGCACTAAACCTTTTGGAACCACAGTGTTTCATAAAGCTGGGTGGAGGCCGCAACCTGTATCAGTAAAGGCAAGTACATGCATAAAATCAGGCTTTCATCATCTTCCCTGATGAGACAATAAGGTCCAATGTATTTAAGCAGCAGTCTGGGAAATTTAAATCAGATTTAAAATCAAATTAACTTTCTAAAAGAAAGGGATGAACATCAAATACTAAAATTAGTGAATTACTAAAACTTAATAAATTACTAAAATTAGGTAATCTTTGTATATCCATGTGGAATGATGGGTTCAAATCTACTTTTGCCATTGTTTCATATTCTGTTCAGTCATTTTCAGTTGTGTACAATTCTTTATGTACCACTCTTTTGGGGTTTTCTTGATAAGGTTACAAAACACTGAACTGATTTGCCATTTTCTTCTTCAATTCATTTTACATAACAGGAAATTGAAGTAAATATTAAAGTGACTTTTCTAAGGTCATAGAGATAATAAATATCTAACACTACATTTCAACTCAGGTCTTCCTAATCTTAGGCCTGGTGCTCTGTCTCCTGTGCTACTTAGCTGCCTGACATTATTGTGTTAAATTGTTTCATAAGAAGTAATTAAATGGACAGTTTCAGAAAAAAACTGGGAAGACCTTTATGAATTTATACAGAGTAAATTCAGCAAGAGAACAATTTATATTGTGATGACAATATTTTAAAGAAATAAAACTTTGAAAATCTTTAAAATTCTGATCAATGACATCAATGATAAACTTCATCCTTTATCATTTTTAGTCCAAAAGACTAAAGATAAAATAGTCCATCAATCTCTTGCCAAAAAGCTGATGGGCTTAAAATTCAGAAAGGCACACTTATTTTTGGAAATAGCTAACAACCCATTTGTTTTTCTGGACTACATATATTTTATAAGGATTTTTTCCCCTTTTTTAATAATTCTGTGGGCAATGTAAAAAAAATAAATATTTGTAAAAAAATTAATTATAAATAAGTTTTTTTTAATCTTGCATAATAGAATATCAATATTCTGCAAATTAGGATATATCTTATTCTTTTTAAAATTCCCCCATAACTTTTAGCAGAATTCCTGCACATATTAAGTGTTCAATAAATATCTGTTACTTTATTAACTAATAATTTTTTGTGCTCCTTAGGTCCTAATATTTTCTGTTTACTAATGATTAATGGTTAAAATAGACCTGAAACTGGGCACATCAGATAAAAGGAGTTGGGAATCTAAAACTAGAAAGGGCTTCTGAGGGACCTGAACATACTTCCAGGTTGATTTCTTCCAACCAATGAGATGCAGATCTGTGACATTTTTTCCTAAATGTCAGAACTCCTTATTTCCAATCCATTCTGTCCAAAGCTACTGGCATAAATTAGAAGGAAGCTAGAGAAAATCAGACTAAAAAAACCACAATACCCTATGCTAAGTCAATCTGGCTTCTCATCATAACTCTGGATAGCAAAGAAATTTCCATCTCAAACCATTATGGGACAAGAATCTCCCCATTTCTTCAAAAATGTCTCTGAGGATAATAGAAAGTATGGTCATTAGAAAAACCTCCCCATGAATAAAAAGGGGAATCCAGCAAATCTAAACCTGAGGAGACCAACACTAAGCTATGTATTTGTCACTAAAATAAAATTCTCTTTATCTGAATTTTTAAGATCTAGATATCCTGTGCCCAGGCTCTTTTTCCAGCCTCATTGGCCATTACCTCCCTCCAGCATGTTGAAATGCAGCTAAATGGGCTTTTTCTCCATTCTTTACAACCAGTACTTTACCTTCTTACACAATGCCTTTGTTCTGGAAGTCCCCTGGTGCCAGAATGCACTTTTTCCTTACCTCTACCTCAGAGTCCCTTTCTTCCTTTAATACACAACTCACACACCATCTTTTATATTAAGATTTTTCCTGAGTCTCCCAAATGCTAGAGCTCTCTCTTCCAAATTGCCTTTTATTTAACTGTTTTGTGTATATATAGAAATACATGTACGTGTTTATTTACTTATATTTATGCTATATATATATTTTCTAGATATTTCTTGTCTCCCTCATTCAAATGTAAGTTTTTTCCAAGCATGAATGATTTCATTCTTTACATTTATATCCACGGCACACATAGTAGGTGCTTGTTGAATTTTGTTCAATTGTTACCCAAGGCACCAATACAATCTGCCCTGCCACTTCCCAAATCTATTCAATCCTATTTTTCTCTTGCAACATGCTGCCTGTGCTTTGAGTAGGGGAGTTGCCTCCTGCTTCCTGTGCACATCCTCTATGCCTTTGTTCAGGTGTCTCCCCCATCCTCTTTGCTATCCTTTAAGATCTAGTTCATCTTCTCTCCTTCAGGAAGCCTTTCTAATCTAAGAAGTATTTCTAGTTGTCACTACAGTGTGACATTTGATGTGCACTGTCTTGTCTTTGTCTCCCAAACAAATTTAAATGTTCCCTCAGGATGGAGACAAGATCTTTGCTTTTTTGTTGCCTTCATAGCATTAGCATTACTTTTCACATGGAAGATATTTTTTAAATTTTTATGTTGAATTTAATTCAAGGATTTGAAGAGGAAAGAAAGCATTTCCAAAAGAACAAAATACACACTAGTTACAAATGTCAATAAATACAACAATGTGAAATGGCAACAAATTTCTGAGAGTCAAATCCAACAGATGGGCAAAGAATAGTATACCTCCTTTCAGCTCTTTTAACGGTTAATTATTAGTGTTTATAGTTGCATGTATTCAGGCTTCTTGAGTCTTTTGTTTGATGGTTTAGAGAACATATATTTGACAATGTTTATTTGTTGAGAATTTGTTGAGTCAATCCACTTTGCAACCTGGGACACCTTCTTAACTCCTTACACTCCAAATATCCATTCACTTGCTAAATCTTGTCAGTTCTCACATCTCTTGCTTCTATTTCATTTTTCTATTCACATAGTCACTACCCTAATTTAGGCTCTTGCCTAGATTATTGTGGAGTGGTTCAGTCATGTCTGATTCTTTATGACCCAACTGGTATTTTTCTTAGCTAAGATACTGGACTAGTCACTCATTTTATAGATAAGAAACTGTAGGGCAAACAAGATGAGTTGACTTGCCAATGGTCACCCAGGTAGTAAGTATCTGAGGTCAGATTTGAATGCAGGACTTTGTGGCTCCAGATTTAGCAGTGTTCTGTCCACTGTACCATTTAACCCCCTAATTGGTCCCCCTGTTCAAGTCTCCCTTCCTCCTCAAGTCTCTCTTCACTCCAATCTATTTTCCACACAATTGTTCAAGTAATTCTCCTAAATCATAGCTAAGTATATCTGTACTCTACTCATCAGACTCCAAAGACTACTACACAGATTCAAACATAAAGCCCTGCATGGACATTTATTCACAATTATACCTACTTTCCAACTCTTCTTTCCACTCCCAGCTGCCCATTACAACTTCTCCTAGAGTCACTCATGTTGCCTTGCCTCAAAGTCTCCATTAATCCTCTCTCTCCTAGAAGTCTGAAACTACTCATTTGTTTATTTAACCAAGATGGCTAAGAGTAGTAGAAATGCATTTTAAATAAAATCAGTACCAGATCTGAAACTACATTATAAAGCTGTAATCATCAAAACCATCTGGTATTGACTAAGAAATAGAGTGGTGAATTGGTGAAATAGGTTAGACACACAAGACTCAATAATCAATGATTATAGTAATCTAGTGTCTGTTAAATCCCGAGACTGCAATTTCTGGAAAAAGAACTCACCATTTGAAGAAAACTGGAAAATAGTATGGTAGAAACTAGATATAGACTAACATCTCATAGGCTATATTAAGATAAAGTCAAAATGGGCACATGATTTAGACATAAAAGGTGATGCCATAAGCAAATTAGGAGAACAAGGAATAGTTTATCTGTCAGATCTATGGAGAAGGGAAGAATTTATGACCAAACAGGGGACAGAGAACATTATGAAATACAAAAGGGATAATTTTGATTATATTGCATTAAATAGGTTTTGCATATACAAAACCAAAGCAACCAAGATTAGAAGGAAAGCAGAAAGTTGGGAAACAATTTTTATAGTCAGTGTTTCAGTTAAAAGACTCATTTCTTAAACATATAGAGAAATTAGTCAAATTTATAAGAATACAAGTCATTCTCCAGTTAATAAATGGTTAAAGGATATAAACATACAGTTTTCAGAAGAAGAAATTAAAGCTACCTACAGTTGTACAAAAAATGTTCTAAATCACTATTGATTAGAGAAATGCAAATTAAAACAACTCTGGGATACTACCTCATACTTATCAGATTAGCTAATATGATAGAAAATGAAAATGATAAATTTTGAATTGAATGTAAGAAAATTGGAACACTAATGCATTGTTGGTGGAGTTGTATACTGATCCAGCTATTCTAGAGAGTAATTTGGAACTATGCCCAAAGGGCTATAAAATTATATAAACCCTTTAATACAGCAATACCATTACTAGGTCTGTGTCCCCAAGAGATCATAAAACAGCAAGAACACACATATATACAAATGTTTGTAGCAGTTTTTTTTGTGTCAAATATTGAGTTGGAAGGAATTAAAATTTAAGGAGACATCCATCAACTGGTGAATATGAATGTAATGGAATACTAATATGCTATAAGAGATGATGAGCAGGCAGATTTCAGAAAAACATGGAAAGATTTATATATACCGATGCTATATATATACAACATATATAGACAGGGGGACCAGTCACATAGACTTGTGAGAAAAACCAAGAGAACATCGTACACAATAACAGAAACATTTTGTGATGATCAACTTTGATTAGCTCGTCTCATCCATGAAATGATCTAAGCCAATTCCAAAAGACCTATGATAGAAGACACTATCCATATCCAGAGTCAAATATAGATTAAAACATAAAGCTATTTTCAATTTTTAAAAATTCCTTTCTTATGTTTTCCCCCTTTTGTTCTGATTCTTCTTTTACAAGAAATATGTTTGATATTTTGTACATGTATAACTTCTATCAGATTGCTTGCTATTTTGGGGAAAGAGGAAGAGAAAAAAGGATGGAGAAAAAAATTAGAAATCAAAATTTTTTAAAAGTGGATTTTGAAAGCTATCTTTACATTTAGCTGGGGGGGGAGAATAAAATACTATTAGGTGGAGAAAAAATAAAAGTCAATAAAGCTGTGAGAAGGATCATGTTGATAAATGTTTAACAACTGACTCTTTGGAAGAAAAAAGCATGTAGAATATAATTTTTAATTTAATCTGCTTTCTTAATGTTTTCTCTACCACTTTTTAAAATATAGACAATCAAAAAATATCAAGCCCTAATCTATAGCATTTACTTATTTCTAAAATGTAAATGCTCAGACCAGCAGATCTCTGGCTCTGAGTAAAATCCTTAGAAATAAAATACTAATGAACAAGAGCTTTAAAGCTGCCATAGATCATTTTATGAGGCCTTTTTTTTACTTATGTTTTGTTTAGGGTCTATGTACCAATGAGTTGAAAAAGCAAAGTGACTGATATTAGGATGCTTATATATATTAAAATTTGTAAAAACTAATGAATCTACAAAATGGGCATACAGGTTCTTCCTAATTATAAAAAAGCTTGATCCAGAGCTTATATAACTGTGAAGCTAATCTTTTTAAAGGATTCGTTGAATTTCAAAGACAGTGCATTAATGAAAAACAGTTAAAATAATAGTTTTGCTTTTTTAACCTAATGCAAGTTTTTATAAGTTTTACATTTATTCTGCTAACTCAATAAAAACATTTTAAATTAACTTTATTGTTTTTAATCCCTGAATCAAGCTTTTCTTTAATATGTACTTAATTTCTAAATGAGTATTTCTTCATATAGATCATCAAACATACATTTTATTTGAAGAACATTATAAATACAAATGAGTCAGTCATTACCATGTTCCTAGGAAGAATTAAAGTCATTTCTTTCCAAAAGTAAAAATTAAGTGTTACAATCTTTCAGATATGTTATGTCCTAGCCAAACTAGCTTATTTTATTCTCTTGACATTCCCTAGTCCAACTCCATGCCTTTTTCCTCTTTATTCCCCATTCCTAGAAAGCACCTACATTTCTTATATTCTCCATCTTCCTTAAAAGTGCAGTTCATGTACATCTCCCAAGAAAGCTTTTCCTAATGTCCCTAGCTTTGTAATGTCCATTCCAATAAACCCATTCATCTATATATCTCCCAAATAGAATACAGGGTCTGTAAGAGGAGAGGAATTTTTTGGTTTATCTTTGGATCTTGAGCACAGTGTTTCACACATTCCCAGAATAGCTGGATCAGTTTACAACTCCACCGTGAATGAGATGAATTTAAGTGTTGTTGGTTTGAATCACCTGAGCTTTTTAAAAAACACACTATTACCTACATTGATCAAAGGATGGTCTTGGGAGGATATCAAAGAAATATGGGAAGGTTTGTATGAGCTGATACAGAGTGAAATAAGCAGAATCCAGAGAACTATTTATACAATGACCAAACATGTAAAGGAAACAACTTTGAAAGTGTTAAGAACTCTGATTAATGCAATGACCAACCACTATTCATATATAAATGCTTGACTAGATATATTTATGATGAGGGCTTTGTGCTTCTTTTTTTCCTTCTGATTCTAGGACTGGCACTCCATCCACTGTGCCACTTAAGCTTTCTTGTAGTGGAACTTGCAAGGTCAAATCTATCTCTCTGCATTAGGGTCTGTAATTCTTGTTTATTATTTGTCTATTGTGCAGCTATATAAAACACCCAATGCTAAGCCTTTTATGGCCAGCTCTCCTCTTGTATATCGGTTCTGATGAATTACTGATCCCTTTTGTTATTGCTGTGTATTATATGCTATTCTCTAAGGCAGCAGAAGCCATGACATTAGACCATGGTATACTGTTAGAGTATTGGATTAATGCTGGAAAACTTGGGTACAAATCCATCTCTGACATTAGCAACCTGGATTTTCACAAGAATGTCACAAGCTTATTGAGAGTCAATTTTCTTATCTATAAGACAAGGATAATTCAAAAGCATATTTTCTTTTACAGAACTGTTGTGAGATCCAAATGTAATAAATACTTACCATGAGATAGATGCCATATCATCTGTATATCAGAATAATTATTATTATCATTTTGTCTAACTAATTTGCATAACCAGTGTTTTCCCTACCCCGAGATAATCTAGTCCAAACCCCAATTTTACAAATAAGGAAGAAAAGCCAGAGACAATAACTGATTTGTCCAAGGTCACATAATTATAAATAGCAGATTAAGGATTCATGCATTCAACAATTACCAAGTAATGATGGTAAAAGATTCTGTGATGAACACTATACTTTTCCAGAGTAATGAAAAACAGATTGTCAATGACTGGTCACTGTTAGCTAAATGAACTGAATTTGAGAACCAGTTCCTGCTCTGTCACTTTCCTTTTCCTCCCCCTCATCCTTCTCCTATAACCTTGGACCATATGATAAGGGTTGTGCTTGTAATAAGCAACGCAAAACAAAGACCCTTCCAAATTATTCGTTTTTTTTTTTCCCAAAATTTAAAGTATGCCATGATAGACGCAATACTTTCTATTTCTGATTAGAGTAACGTAGAACAAGCGGAGCTCTCCACAAGACATGTGTAGGAGAGATAGCTATAAATAGCTCTTTCCTTCAGGGTCCACTAAAGGAACTTCTGCCAGTCTTGGGTCTTCCTATAAATGATGTGCTCAGCAGATCTGCACAACTACACGTGACTGTCAGAGCAAGGCAAGAGAGTCACCAGGGTGCAGGACGGCAGCATCTGGCTATAAAAATCTGCTTTAGCAGTCCCGAGAAATCAAAGGTGCTTTTACAAATGGATGCAAGGCCCCCAGACTTCAGGAGGGCCAGGGTGCAGCACAAACCCCTGCCTTGGGGAACCCGGGCTGCCCCCCAGAGCCATCTCCTTGCCTAATTTATGTGAGAGGGAGCTCAAATTTGGGGACAACAGAGATTAAAGCAGATGAACTTTCTGCATATAAAGCAGCTGGAGACAGCATGACGGATTGTTGCAGATTACATTTCAGCCCATGCATAATTGCTTTCTGATCTTCCTGGCTGAAGGCCTCTGCCCAGCTTGGGACTTTCTTTGTCTGTTTAACTCCTAAGAGTCAGAGCACTCTCTTCTTCTGGTGCTCTGGTAAGAATCACTACCTGGCTCACTCATTCTCTTTATGGGCAGCTGCTAGAAGCTGATTGTTCAAACCAAAAAAGGCATAGCTGTGAATGATAACATCAAAGCTCCCAGTAGCTGAGCAAGAAGGAAATGCTGACAATCAATCTACATTTATCTCACCATTGGGGTGTTCTCTATAAATGGAAGCCTCTTATTTAACCCTCTGTGCTAGATTTTTTTTCATCCCTGCCAACCTTTTCCCTTTTACCTCCAATTTTCCTTTAAATGAATCTCCAAAAAAACTAGGATTAGTTCATTTTAGATCCTGTACCACATTACAACACAAAGCTTTTTTGGCCATGGCTGAACATGTACCACAATGACCCATTCATCTCTTTTAGAATATATATGTATTCTTTTTTTAATTTTAAAAAATTAAAAATATATATATATGTATTAGGGATGTGTATTGGGACATAGAAATAGGGCTGAAAGGAACCTTAGGGACCATTAAATCCAACTCCCTGATTTTCCAGATGAGGAAAAAGATAATTCATTTCCCACTCACCCATGCTCCTTTGGATTTTGTTATATTCCATTGCCAGACATTTTCCCTCACTATCTTCACCACCTTTTTTTAGCTTCCTTTTGTATGTTGTTCTCTTCCATTTGTTAGATTATAAGTGTCTTGAAAGCAGGACTTTTTTGTTATCTGTATGCCCGGTGCTTAACTCATTGCCTGGAATAAAGTAGGTGCTTAATAAATATTTATTTATTGAGTGACTAGAGAGGTAATATGTCATGTTCAAGATCATAATGGATGAAAAACTTAGTAGCAGAACTAGGATTTGAATTCAGGTCCCCTAATTCCATAAATTCACAGTGCTTTCTACTATACCATCCTGCTTCAACTGCTTCTTGGTCTCATCCCCTTCAATTTTAGTATAATCATCATTATTATTGCTAACAGTTATTTGGCACTTTGAGGTTTGCAAAGTACTTTAGATATATTGTCTCATTTGCTTCTAATAACAAGCCTGTGAAGTAAATGCTATTATTTATCTCTATTTTACAAATGATGAAAATGAAGGTAGGAAAAGTTAAATGACATATAAATGACTAATATATGTCTAAGGCATTAGATTTGAACTTGGATTTCCAAATTCTACAATCAGTACTCTTCTGTATTTTTACTGAAGATTATACATGCACAGTCTCTTTAGAATGTAATCTGTGGTATTTGGGATAGTCATACTATACTCAGAGTATGATTAACATCAGTTGTAGAACTCACGGCTCCTACAGAAAGTTTGTACTACAGAATTTTAGCCTGTAATTAAAACTATTGTACTACTTTCTACACTGTCTCACCACATCTATTTGTGTAGATTTGTCTTTTTTGGCAAGGGCTAAATAACTTGCCCAGACTCACCCAATAAGTATGTGTCAGGTGTCTGAAGCCAGATTTGAATTCTGATCCTCCTGACTCCTGGACTGGAGCTCTATCTATTGTGACACATAATTGCTCTTCTTTGACTAAGCTTAAAGCTCTTTGTAGTAAGAAGCAAGTATTTCTATGACCTATATTCCCGTGAAACATCTTGGACAAGACTGACACAACAGACATTCGGTGGAAAGCTGTCCATTGATTAATCAATGATGATTGGCGGCAACTGGAAAGAATGCAAAGTAAACCCTACACTGATCAGCTTACAAAAAGCATGGCAGTTACAAAGCCAGGGTGCAGGTCAGATTAATCAAATTCAACATAATGCTGAGAATCAGCTGGATTAATAGTATATTTTCAGCAGCAGCTAGTGGGCACAGTGGATACTGTGCCAGACAGGAAGACTCATCTTCCTGAGTTCAAACCTGGCCTCAGACACTTAATGATCCTGGACAAATCACTCAACCCTATTTGCCTCAGTTTCCTCATCTGTAAAACTGGAGAAGAAACTATTCCAGTAACTTCACCAAGAAACTCCAAAATGGAGTCACAAAGAGTCAGACATGACTTAAAAATGAAAAACAAATATTGCCATCAGTTCCATGCTGGGAATCTGAAACTTTTGTAGAGTGGGCTTATTATAAACTTTATCATTATTATTATTATTATATCACTAATACCCTCATGAAGACTAATGTTAAGGAGTATGTATATGTGTGCATGTGTATACACAACACACACACACATATATATATATATATATATAATATATATATATATATATATATATAGTCCCAAAAGTCTTAGAGTAATTTCAAGCAGTTGAAGGTAGCCTACTATACTCCTCCTTCCATTGTGATCTTCAGAATTCCATTAATTATTATGAAAATACTATTTATATTATAACTGTGTCCATTCTCACTACAGAAATTAGTGTGTTGTATTCCATATTTCATTTTCTCTATGTTCGTGTTTATTTTCTTTCAAATAGAAACTAGTTGAGAGTTTCTTGAAGACTTCCATTTTAGTTATGATCTGTAGTTAATATGGAGTAGGTATTTAATTATTGATTAAAGGGAATTATTTAGTGCTTTAGAGTTTTCAAAAGCTTGACAAATATCTAATCTTATCCTCACAACTCTGGGAGGTAAGAGTTCTCCATTTTATAATTCTATAAAACAAGTGACTTGCCTAAGGTCACTAATCTAGAAAGTATCTGAAGTCAAATTTGAAGTCAAGTCTGATTCCAGGTCTAGAATTCTAAAAACTGTGCAACCTACCTGCCTGATTAATAACTAATCAATTAACAATTTTCTTGTAAAGGTAACCTAACAGGCACTAGGTAGCAATGATTTTTGATTGTTATTCTATGGTTTATTCATAAGTCCTAAGTACTCATTATAACCAAGAAAGAGGCTTTTCATAAGAATCATGCCCCCCAAAAAGAAAAAGAAGCTAATATTTGGCAGAGAAAAGATAGGAACTCACCTGAACTCTCCTCTATTCTCCTCTATGTACCTTTAAATAATGCCCCCTAAAAATTTTAAATTGAATGTAAGAAAATTGGAACACTAATGCATTGTTGGTGGAGTTGTATATTGATCCAGCTATTCTAGAGAGTAATTTGGAACTATGCCCAAAGGGCTATAAAATTATATAAACCCTTTAATACAGCAATACCATTACTAGGTCTGTGTCCCCAAGAGATCATAAAACAGCAAGAACACACATATATACAAATGTTTGTAGCAGTTTTTTTTGTGTCAAATATTGAGTTGGAAGGAATTAAAATTTAAGGAGACATCCATCAACTGGTGAATATGAATGTAATGGAATACTAATATGCTATAAGAGATGATGAGCAGGCAGATTTCAGAAAAACATGGAAAGATTTATATATACCGATGCTATATATATACAACATATATAGACAGGGGGACCAGTCACATAGACTTGTGAGAAAAACCAAGAGAACATCGTACACAATAACAGAAACATTTTGTGATGATCAACTTTGATTAGCTCGTCTCATCCATGAAATGATCTAAGCCAATTCCAAAAGACCTATGATAGAAGACACTATCCATATCCAGAGTCAAATATAGATTAAAACATAAAGCTATTTTCAATTTTTAAAAATTCCTTTCTTATGTTTTCCCCCTTTTGTTCTGATTCTTCTTTTACAAGAAATATGTTTGATATTTTGTACATGTATAACTTCTATCAGATTGCTTGCTATTTTGGGGAAAGAGGAAGAGAAAAAAGGATGGAGAAAAAAATTAGAAATCAAAATTTTTTAAAAGTGGATTTTGAAAGCTATCTTTACATTTAGCTGGGGGGGGAGAATAAAATACTATTAGGTGGAGAAAAAATAAAAGTCAATAAAGCTGTGAGAAGGATCATGTTGATAAATGTTTAACAACTGACTCTTTGGAAGAAAAAAGCATGTAGAATATAATTTTTAATTTAATCTGCTTTCTTAATGTTTTCTCTACCACTTTTTAAAATATAGACAATCAAAAAATATCAAGCCCTAATCTATAGCATTTACTTATTTCTAAAATGTAAATGCTCAGACCAGCAGATCTCTGGCTCTGAGTAAAATCCTTAGAAATAAAATACTAATGAACAAGAGCTTTAAAGCTGCCATAGATCATTTTATGAGGCCTTTTTTTTACTTATGTTTTGTTTAGGGTCTATGTACCAATGAGTTGAAAAAGCAAAGTGACTGATATTAGGATGCTTATATATATTAAAATTTGTAAAAACTAATGAATCTACAAAATGGGCATACAGGTTCTTCCTAATTATAAAAAAGCTTGATCCAGAGCTTATATAACTGTGAAGCTAATCTTTTTAAAGGATTCGTTGAATTTCAAAGACAGTGCATTAATGAAAAACAGTTAAAATAATAGTTTTGCTTTTTTAACCTAATGCAAGTTTTTATAAGTTTTACATTTATTCTGCTAACTCAATAAAAACATTTTAAATTAACTTTATTGTTTTTAATCCCTGAATCAAGCTTTTCTTTAATATGTACTTAATTTCTAAATGAGTATTTCTTCATATAGATCATCAAACATACATTTTATTTGAAGAACATTATAAATACAAATGAGTCAGTCATTACCATGTTCCTAGGAAGAATTAAAGTCATTTCTTTCCAAAAGTAAAAATTAAGTGTTACAATCTTTCAGATATGTTATGTCCTAGCCAAACTAGCTTATTTTATTCTCTTGACATTCCCTAGTCCAACTCCATGCCTTTTTCCTCTTTATTCCCCATTCCTAGAAAGCACCTACATTTCTTATATTCTCCATCTTCCTTAAAAGTGCAGTTCATGTACATCTCCCAAGAAAGCTTTTCCTAATGCCCCTAGCTTTGTAATGTCCATTCCAATAAACCCATTCATCTATATATCTCCCAAATAGAATACAGGGTCTGTAAGAGGAGAGGAGTTTTTTGGTTTATCTTTGGATCTTGAGCACAGTGTTTCACACATTCCCAGAATAGCTGGATCAGTTTACAACTCCAGCGTGAATGAGATGAATTTAAGTGTTGTTGGTTTGAATCACCTGAGCTTTTTAAAAAACACACTATTACCTACATTGATCAAAGGATGGTCTTGGGAGGATATCAAAGAAATATGGGAAGGTTTGTATGAGCTGATACAGAGTGAAATAAGCAGAATCCAGAGAACTATTTATACAATGACCAAACATGTAAAGGAAACAACTTTGAAAGTGTTAAGAACTCTGATTAATGCAATGACCAACCACTATTCATATATAAATGCTTGACTAGATATATTTATGATGAGGGCTTTGTGCTTCTTTTTTTCCTTCTGATTCTAGGACTGGCACTCCATCCACTGTGCCATATTTTCAATAACAATAACTTATTGTTGAGAAATCTATCTCTCTGCATTAGGGTCTGTAATTCTTGTTTATTATTTGTCTATTGTGCAGCTATATAAAACACCCAATGCTAAGCCTTTTATGGCCAGCTCTCCTCTTGTATATCGGTTCTGATGAATTACTGATCCCTTTTGTTATTGCTGTGTAATATATGCTATTCTCTAAGGCAGCAGAAGCCATGACATTAGACCATGGTATACTGTTAGAGTATTGGATTAATGCTGGAAAACTTGGGTACAAATCCATCTCTGACATTAGCAACCTGGATTTTCACAAGAATGTCACAAGCTTATTGAGAGTCAATTTTCTTATCTATAAGACAAGGATAATTCAAAAGCATATTTTCTTTTACAGAACTGTTGTGAGATCCAAATGTAATAAATACTTACCATGAGATAGATGCCATATCATCTGTATATCAGAATAATTATTATTATCATTTTGTCTAACTAATTTGCATAACCAGTGTTTTCCCTACCCCGAGATAATCTAGTCCAAACCCCAATTTTACAAATAAGGAAGAAAAGCCAGAGACAATAACTGATTTGTCCAAGGTCACATAATTATAAATAGCAGATTAAGGATTCATGCATTCAACAATTACCAAGTAATGATGGTAAAAGATTCTGTGATGAACACTATACTTTTCCAGAGTAATGAAAAACAGATTGTCAATGACTGGTCACTGTTAGCTAAATGAACTGAATTTGAGAACCAGTTCCTGCTCTGTCACTTTCCTTTTCCTCCCCCTCATCCTTCTCCTATAACCTTGGACCATATGATAAGGGTTGTGCTTGTAATAAGCAACGCAAAACAAAGACCCTTCCAAATTATTCGTTTTTTTTTTTCCCAAAATTTAAAGTATGCCATGATAGACGCAATACTTTCTATTTCTGATTAGAGTAACGTAGAACAAGCGGAGCTCTCCACAAGACATGTGTAGGAGAGATAGCTATAAATAGCTCTTTCCTTCAGGGTCCACTAAAGGAACTTCTGCCAGTCTTGGGTCTTCCTATAAATGATGTGCTCAGCAGATCTGCACAACTACACGTGACTGTCAGAGCAAGGCAAGAGAGTCACCAGGGTGCAGGACGGCAGCATCTGGCTATAAAAATCTGCTTTAGCAGTCCCGAGAAATCAAAGGTGCTTTTACAAATGGATGCAAGGCCCCCAGACTTCAGGAGGGCCAGGGTGCAGCACAAACCCCTGCCTTGGGGAACCCGGGCTGCCCCCCAGAGCCATCTCCTTGCCTAATTTATGTGAGAGGGAGCTCAAATTTGGGGACAACAGAGATTAAAGCAGATGAACTTTCTGCATATAAAGCAGCTGGAGACAGCATGACGGATTGTTGCAGATTACATTTCAGCCCATGCATAATTGCTTTCTGATCTTCCTGGCTGAAGGCCTCTGCCCAGCTTGGGACTTTCTTTGTCTGTTTAACTCCTAAGAGTCAGAGCACTCTCTTCTTCTGGTGCTCTGGTAAGAATCACTACCTGGCTCACTCATTCTCTTTATGGGCAGCTGCTAGAAGCTGATTGTTCAAACCAAAAAAGGCATAGCTGTGAATGATAACATCAAAGCTCCCAGTAGCTGAGCAAGAAGGAAATGCTGACAATCAATCTACATTTATCTCACCATTGGGGTGTTCTCTATAAATGGAAGCCTCTTATTTAACCCTCTGTGCTAGATTTTTTTTCATCCCTGCCAACCTTTTCCCTTTTACCTCCAATTTTCCTTTAAATGAATCTCCAAAAAAACTAGGATTAGTTCATTTTAGATCCTGTACCACATTACAACACAAAGCTTTTTTGGCCATGGCTGAACATGTACCACAATGACCCATTCATCTCTTTTAGAATATATATGTATTCTTTTTTTAATTTTAAAAAATTAAAAATATATATATATAGAACCTTTGGATTTGGAGACATCCGAAGGGCTCTAAGCCTCTAAACCGGCTGTCCTCTGAGAACAAACTCCAACATTTGAACTCTTAACATTTGGCGCCCAAGCGTGGGAACCAACGACCCTACTTTCACTGAAGAAGTCTCCAGTGACCAGGAACTGAGTGAGTACAACCTTTTTTGGCTGAAATGGGACAGATCCTAGGTAAAGATTCTCCATCCCCCACCCCAACCCCCCCAACCCCAGACCCACCCAAGAGTGGTGCTATAGAAAGCCTGCTTAAGCTGATAGAAGATCAAGGGCTACTTGTAACTTGGGGACAGACAGCTAGACTTCTGGCTACATTAAAAAGCACCTCCCCTTGGTTCTTAGAGGAAAAGCAAATCTCTCTAAAAAACTGGGCATTGGTTGGTCAACAGATGTCTGCATATAACAATGAAAACGGTCCTCGTTCAGTTTCCATTGCAGTGTTCTATTTATACAATACAATACAGATGGCCTTAAAATACCGGGATATCCAAAGGGGGAATCCTGAGATAAAGGAGGAAGACAAAGAACAGATTAATGGCCATATCCCCACAGGGCAGGGAGACTTAAGTGAGGCTCAAGGGTGGGGTGAATCTGAGGCAGCCTCAGCCCCACCTGAGGAGCAGGTAATTGACTCTCCTTCATCAACTCCACCCTCCGGGATGGAGGGAGGAGGGGTAGTGGGGGGGCAGTGACAGCACCAGCACCTCCCCCCCAGCATCTAGCACCTTCCCCCCAGCATCCAGCACCTCCCCCCCAGTATCCAGCACCTCCTCCCCAGCATCCAGCACTTCCCCCCCGGCATCCAGCACCTCCCCCCCAGCATCCAGCTGCTCCTTTGAGTAGATTACAAAAGGGACTAATTAAGGCCAGAGAATAAGGGAAAAATGTATCAGAATTTCAACACCACATTTTTCCTGTAATTCAACAGTTTAATTCTTCAGGTCAAGAAAGTAGAAGATACTCACCTTTTGATATAGAAATCCTCAAAGACCTGAAAAAAGCTTGCACTCTTTATAGGGCTACATCAGCTTATGTTAAGATGCTGTTACAAAATTTGTCTTTTGAAATCTTGACCCCTAATGACTGGAAATCGATAGCAAAAATATGCCTAGAACCTGGACAGAACTACTTGTGGCTTTCTGAATATAGTGAGCTCTGTAGGATACAAGCCCAACAAAATATTCAAAGTGGAGTTCATACTGCAATCACCTGTGACCTACTAACAGGTACAGGTCCTTATGCAGATGTCGCAGCACAAATTGGTTATTCTGTAGCAGCATATCAGCAAATTGCTGATAATGCTATCAAAGCGTGGGCTTCTCTTCACAATAAAGACGACAAAGGGGGGGGGGCCTTCACAAAAATAACACAAGGGCCAAATGAACCCTTCGCTGACTTTGTGGGACGCTTGCAGACAGCTATCATAAGAACAAATGGAGAAAATGCAATAACAGACATCTTGATAAGGCAACTTGCTAAGGAAAATGCTAATGAGGTTTGCAGAAGAATTATACTAGGACTGCGCAAGGATGCTCCTTTAGAGGAACTCATAAGACGCTGTGCCACAGTGGACACAGGTGCCTTTTATAGCCAGGCTATGATGCAGACTTCCCAAAATCCAAACATGAGAAGACAGAATCCCTATTGGCAAGGGACTTCCAGAGAGACTCGTAGATGCTTTCAGTGTGGAAAAGTAGGACATCTGAAAGCTCAATGTTGGTATAGAGATAGAATGGGAAGACAAGGTGGGAGAACAAGACCCCAAACCCCATGTCCAAAATGCAACAGAGGCTTCCATTGGGCCTCAGAATGCAGACAGATTCAGGGAAACGGGATGAGGGGCCCAGTCCCAGGGCCCAAGGCAAAAAACACTTGGGGCATGATGGCAGCCAATGGTGCACCCAGAGAGTGCCTAGAAGTCCAGTACCCAGACATGACCAATCAACCAGAAAGCCATATGATGGGAGAAGGGGATTACACAGTCAACCAGCCAGGAAGCAACCTGATGACAGAAGGGAATTACAATTGGGGAGAATAGAGCTGTATGCAGCTGGGACAACTGAGATACCCCCTGGAGAGGTGAAATCTGTTCCTCTCCAGCCTATGGATCCCTTACCTCCAGGCACAGTAGGCGTGACCATTTCACCTTCTTGTATGTACAAAACAGTGTCCATCCACACACTGATGTGGGAAACTGGGGAATGTGTAGATAATATCCCAGTCACTAATACAGGTAGTCAATGTGTGACTTATCACCCAGGAGACATAGTAGCATCAGGGTTACTCATACAGAATCCTAATAAGCAGCCTCGTGATAGTCACCCAGGTTCTGACTCCAGACCACAAAAACCAGAATATACTGGACAGCAGCAGTAACGGCTGACCGACCTATGCTCACTATCTATATAAATGGCCTACCATTGGAAGGATTGGTAGACACAGGTGCGGATCGTACAGTTATTAGAGGTGCCAGTTGGCCCAGTCACTGGCCAAAGATTAAAGCAGATACCTATATGTCTGGAGTAGGAGGATCAATAGCAGCTGAAGTTAGTGCTGCCCCTATGAGATGGACTTTTGAAGGCAAAACAGGAGTTTTTACTCCTTTTATAGTTGAAAAAATCCCCATCAATCTGTGGGGAAGAGACGTTTTACAACAATTGGGGTTAAAAATGAGTACTTCGGTTTTTTAAGCAGGGCTGCTGTTGAAGGCCTGCCAACACTTTCACCTATTCCTATCCAATGGAAAACTGATACACCAGTGTGGATAGAACAGTGGCCCTTAAGTAGCGATAAAATTCAGGCCTTATTAGATATAGTACAGGAGCAGCTTGAACAAGGGCATTTACAACCTTCTCTAAGTCCTTGGAATTCACCAGTGTTCGTTGTAAAAAAGAAATCAGGAAAATGGAGGATGCTCACTGATTTAAGAAAAGTGAACGAACAGATGGAAACTATGGGAACTCTTCAGCCTGGACTTCCATCTCCTACTCAGCTTCCTACAGAATGGCCTCTTTGGGTTATAGACATCAAGGATTGTTTCTATTCCATTCCTCTGGATAAGGAGGATATGAAGAGATTTGCCTTTTCGGTGCCCAGTGTCAATTTAGCTGAGCCTTATAAAAGATATGAATGGACGGTTTTGCCACAGGGTATGAAGAACAGCCCCACTATGTGTCAAATGTATGTTGCTGCTGCTCTTGCTCCAATAAGAAAAGCATTTCCAAAAGTTATGCTATTACATTATATGGATGATATATTGGGTTGTGCACCTGAGGAACAAATTCTAGAAGCATGTCTACAAAAAACCATAGAAACACTAAGATACTACAAACTTCATATCGCTACAGAAAAAATTCAAAGGCATGCTCCTTTTCAATATTTAGGATATGAAATATATCCTAAGGCACTTACACTACAAAAACTGTCTTTAAGAACAGAGAGGTTGAACACTTTAAATGATTTCCAAAAATTAATAGGAGATATCCAATGGATGCGTCCAGTATTAGGTTTAACTACCAATCAATTGCAACCCCTGTATGACATTTTAAGGGGAGACACTGCTTTAAATTCACCACGCCAGCTTACAAAAGAAGCTCAAGAGACCTTGAGAGAAGTTGAACTGGCTTTATCCAATGTAGTTGAGAGAGTAACTCAAAAACCCTTGGAAATATCAGTTTTTGCTACGAAAGAAGCACCCACAGCAGTCCTTCATCAAGGAGACAGTGTGATAGAGTGGGTGAACCTCCCAGCACAACCAGAACAAAGCCTTACGCCTTACCCAGTGCTTGTGGCTAGAATTCTATTAAAGGCCATTAAGCGAGCAGTACAATTATCTGGGACAAGACCTGACAAGATATATACCTTCTATACAAATGCACAAATTAATGTATGCTGTGAAACCATCCCAGAGTGGCAGATTTTATTGGCCATGGCTCCAAATTTTGCACATGGATCTCCATTAAAGATAACCAGACTACTGCATAATTGGCAATGGATTTTTGAAGAGAAGGTTTCTAAGGTTCCTCTTGAAGGACCAACCATCTTTACAGACGCAGCCAAACAAAATATTTGTGCTGTATACTCTCATGATCTAACTGTAAAAAGAGTAGTCAGAACTCCTTTTCAGTCCACTCAGCAGAACGAATTATATGCGATCATGCTAGCTCTCACTTATTACCCAGGCGACATAAATATAATATCTGATTCAGCCTATTCAGTAGGTGTGGTACAAAGAATTGCCACAGCCCAAATAAAATTTGCAGCTTCTAATATATATCAGCTCTTTAAGGAACTTCAAGAGCAAGTGAGAAAGCATCCAGGAAAGATTTATATCCTGCATGTCCATTCACATAGTGGACTTCCAGGTCCTATTTTTGATGGAAATTCAAAGGCAGATAGCCTTTTAACTATGTTGGCCAGTACGCCTTTATTTCAGGAGGCCCAGGAATCCCATTCTAAATACCATCAGGCTGCTCGAGCTTTGTGTTTACAGTTTGGGATTACAAAAGAAGAAGCTAGGAGCATAGTGAAAAGCTGTACAGCTTGCCTTCCCTTCCACGCTCCTACACTGCCTCCAGGGAAGAACCCTCGTGGTTTGAGACCCAATGAAATCTGGCAAATGGATGTGACTCATTATAAATCTTTTGGTCGTCTGTCTTTTATCCACGTTGTGGTAGACACCTTTTCAGGATTCACTTTTGCCATACCAGCAGCAAAAGAGACAGCCCGAGTGGTCACTGAATTCCTCATTCAAGCATTCGCAATTATGGGTGTGCCACAAGAAATAAAAACAGATAATGGACCGGCATATACCTCCAAACATTTTGAACACTTTTGTGCACAGTATAAGATTCTACACACTACTGGCATACCCTTCAATCCTCAAGGTCAAGCAATAGTAGAAAGAAGAAACAGAGACATTAAGACACTCCTCCAAAAACAAAAGAAAGGAGGAGCCACGGGTAACCCTAGAGAACTTCTAAATTTAGTTCTCTATACCATTAATTTTTTAATCTTTGATAAAGATGCACTGGCTCCAGCAGACAGGTTTTATAACCCACCAGAAGAGCAGTGTCCAGTGCGAGCAGCTCCACTATCTTTAGATAATTGCCAGGTGATGTGGAGAGACCCAGAAAGTGGTGAATGGAAGGGACCAGATAGACTAACTGCTTGGGGGAGAGGATTTGCTTGCATCTCTACAGGTGGAGAAGGAATCAGATGGGTGCCTACGAGCCGCATTCGCCTTGTCCATCGCAGAAAGATGGAGCAGACCCTTGAAACAAAGGAGAAGACCCAAGAAATATCGGGTGGTTCTGTTGCTGATTGTGCTCACAAGAATTATTAGATTCCTGACACATGAACTAATGGACAATGGAATCCTATTGGACTGTTTCTAGGACTTATGGACATGTGTAAATTTTCAGATTGATTCTTGTTATTTGTTACATTACTACTAGCCTGTGTTATATTGCTATGTGCTCGTGTAAATTATGTATAATGCCTCCCATATTGATGGATTTATGTGTACCCCCTCAGAAACCCCCTATGTTTTAAAACAAAAGAAAGGGGGAGATGTTGGAATCCTTACTAACTGCTAAGTAATTAGAGTTGATCTAATCTTACAAGAAGTTGTTTTGGCCAGAACCTGAAACAAGGTACTAAGTAGAACTAATCAAGACAAGGCTTGTGTTCCCACCTTTACTCATTGGAGTCCACACCTTAAAGCTCTTTGGGCCAGAGAGCACTATGGGAGAAAACCCATAATCCCATTCTCTCAGAAGGTTCACATATAAGGCGAGACAGCCATTCCAGAATACACCTTTTTCCTCTTGGCTGGCTGATCGCGCTAGACTCGAGAGAAACGACTCTGCTGCAGAGAACACTTTTGACGGACTTCAGTGGAGCTACGCCAGAAGCCCTCTCTCCGCGGCAAATTGGTGGCTGGGCTCCCCAGAAGGAGATAAGAGAGATCTTCCATCTCTGTTGGAGGCAGAAGAAGGCAGAGGCAGAGGCTGAAGGACAGAACCTTTGGATTTGGAGACATCCGAAGGGCTCTAAGCCTCTAAACCGGCTGTCCTCTGAGAACAAACTCCAACATTTGAACTCTTAACAAAAAATCAAGAAGTTAATAGTATAAAGGATTAGATTTCGAAGTTCTCTAGGGTTACCTGTGGCTTTCCCTTTCTTTTGTTTATGGAGCAGCATCTTAATGTCTCTGTTTCTCCTCTCTACTATTGCCTGTCCTTGGAGATTAAAAGGTATGCCAGTGGTGTGTAAAATCTTATACTGAGCACAAAAATGTGCAAAATGTTTGGAAGTGTATGCAGGACCATTGTCTGTTTTTATTGCTTGTGGCACACCCATAATGGCAAATGCTTGTGTGAGGAATTCAGTGACCACTCAGGCTGTCTCTTTTGCTGCTGATATTGCAAAATTGAATCCTGAAAAGGTGTCTACCTCAACATGGATAAAAGACAGATGACCAAAAGATTTATAATGGGTCACATCCATTTGCCAGATTTCATTGGGTCTCAAACCATGAGGGTTCTTCCCTGGAGGCAGTGCAGGAGCATGGAAAGGAAGGCAAGCTGTACAGCTTTTTACTATGCTCCTTGCTTCCTCTCTTGTTATTCCAAATTGTAAATGTAAAGCTCGAGCAGCCTGATGATATTTAGAACGAGATGCCTGGGCTTCTTGGAATAAAGGAGTATTGACCAACATAGTTAGAAGATATCTGCCTCTGAATTACTATCAAAAATAGGACCTGGAAATCCATTATGAGAGTGGACATAGAAGATATAAATCTTACCTGAATGCTTTCTCACTTGCTCTTGAAGTTTCTTCAAGAGCTGATATATATTAGGGGCTGCAAATTTTATTTGGGCTGTGGCAATTCTTTGTACCACACCTACTGAATAGGCCAAATCAGATATTATATTTATGTCTCCTGGATAATAAATAAGAGCTAGAATGATTGCATACAATTCATTCTGCTGAGTGGACTGAAAAGGAGTTTTGACTACTCTCTTTATAGTTAATCATGAGAGTATACAGCACAAATATTGTGTTTGGATGCATCTCTAAAGATAGTTGGTCCTTTAAGAGGAACTTTAGAAATTTTTTCTTCAAGAATCCATCGCCAATTATGTAAATAGTCTGGTTATCTTTAATGGAGACCCATGTGTAAAATTTGAAGCCATTTGCAATCTAGTCATAGGAGTGGCTGGATGCTGGGGGGGAAGGTGCTGGTGCTGTCACTGCCCCCCCCCCTCACTACCCTTCCTCCCTCCATCCCGGAGAGTAGGGTTGACAGAGGAGAGTCAATTACCTGCTCCTTAGGTAGGGCTGAAGCTGCCTCCTGGGGTGGAAAGTCACCACACCCTTGATGGTCATTAATCTGTTCATTGTCTTCCTCCTTTATCTCAGGCTTCCCCATTTGGCTATTCCTAGAGCTTTTTTTCTTTCTTCTATAACTTATATGATTTTTTAAGGCCAACTGTATTATATTGTATAAATAGAATGCCTTGATGGAAATTGAATGAGGACTGTTTTCATTATAATATGCAGAGAGCTGTTGCCCAATTAATGTCCAATCATCTGGAGAGATTTGCTCTTCCTCTAAGAACCAAGGGGAGGTGCGTTTTAATGTACCCAGAAGTCTAGCTGTCTGTTCCCAAATTATAAGTAGCCCTTGTCCTTCTATCAGCTTAAGCATGCTTTCTATAGCGCCACTCCTGGGTGGGGTTGGGGAGTTTGGGTGGGGAGGGGGGAATGGAAAATCTTTAGCTAGCATCTGTCCCATTTCAGCCAAAAAAGGTTACTAGTTTAGTTTTTAAGAAAATAAGATCCCTGTTTGTCTATTACAATACTCACCTAAGTTCCTGGTCACCGGAGACTTCTTCAGTGAAAGTAGGGTCCTTGGTTCCCACATGTGGGCGCCAAATGTGATGACCACGTATTTTAAAATCAGCCGGAGTTAGGAATTCAGGTTAGGGGAAAATCATCAAACTTTATTCTTATTGAAGGTGAAGAAGGATCGAAGGTGAAGGGGAAGTGGAGGTGAAGGGGGATCAGAGGTGAAGAGGGGTCACGATAGCAATGTGAGCAACTGTGTCAAGAAACCAGCCAGCAGTCTCTCTTTCCGCTTCTCTCTCCACCCCCTTGCCTCCACCCACCAAAATCATCATTTCCTATACAACACATCAGGACTTGCACAAAGAGTGGGCGGGGGCCATTCTTCTCCAAACATATATATTAATAGAATATGGTCCAATTATTATTTAGCCTCATGTGCTTGGGACCTCAGTGCATCAACTCGAACCTCAGCCCATTACATAGAAAGATGAACTAATGCAAAGTGAAATTAGTAAAGCCAGAAGGAAATTATGCACAGTAACAGTAATATTGTAAAATGATCAACTGTGAATGTCTTTGTTCTTCTCAGCAAAAAATAATGATCTAAGACAACTCTAAAGGATTTATGAGGGAAAATGCTAGCTATCCCCAAAGAACTGGGGGAGTTTAAATATAAATTGATGCATACTTTTTTTTACTTTATTTTTTTTTATTTTTAAATTTGGGTCTATTTTTCTTTTATAACATGATTAACGTGGAAATATATTTTGCATGATTACACACATATAACCTTCTCAATGAAGGGAGTGGGGAGTAAGGGAGGGAGAGAATTTGAAACTCAATTTTAAACATGAATGTTGGAGATTATTTTTAAATATAATTAGGGAAAATAAAATGCTAAAGTAAAAAATTGAGAAAAAGAAAAATGTATTCAGCCAAAAGTATATCAAACAAATATAAGAAGTTTACAAATTTAAGGGCAATGGTAACAGATGAGATTTGAAACAGCTGACAAAAAGCCAAGCAAATATTACTACAAAGAAGGTGGCGCTGTCTGAAACTACATCCTCTTCAGGACTTCTTTCCACTTTTGATGTTCACCAGCTCTCATCTGTAAATGCAGGAAGCTGTAGCATGTATAGTAGCTACACCCTGGTAAATTTTCTTAGCAGATGGGTTGAAACAAGTTGAGGATAACCAATAGGCAAAAAAACCCACTGGTGACTTAGTGGGGTGTCTATCCCAAGCATTTAAAATTTTCCCTACAGAATAGGTGGAGGTGAACATTTGTATCAGTGGATCATGAAGTCAGTAGAAGCAAGTACTAAACCTTGGTCATACCCTGAAGACACTAAGGTCATCCACTACATCCCAAGACATCACCACTCACCTTGACATTTATGTTGCCATTAGGCTCTTATGACTCTGGAACAAAAATTGAGGGTGATGACTATCCATAACTCTTACTTCACTTAAATCCATTTTATGGGCAAGTCGAAAGGAATCACCCATACTACTCGACAATTTCCATATTTTATTATTTTACCATTCAATAGTGTTGCACATTAGCCTGACAAAGTGACTATCCTAATTGAAGGAATGATCTTGTCATTCCACTATTCAACCAACTTCAATGGCTCCCTATTGCCTTCAAGATCAAATATAAAATCCCTTGGTTCTGAAAGTCATTCACAGCCTTACCTCTTTCTGCCTTTCTGGTCTTCTTACACTTTATTCCCTTTCTTGTACTGAAGGATTCTTTCACACAATTCTCCACCCCCCACCTCTTAACCTTTAACTGGCTATTCCACATGCCTTAAATGTTCTTCTCCTGCTCACCTCTGCTTCCTTGCCTCTCTGGTCTCCTCAGATCAAATTTGTGGAAATTTGTATAGAGGAATTACATATGTTTACTTGGATCACTTGCCAACTGAGAGAGGGGATGAGAGAAGGAAGGGAAAAAAATAGAACACAGGGTTTTGTAGGGGTGAATGTCTAAAATTGTCCATGTATATATTTTGAAAATAAAAAGCTTTAATTAAAAAAAAAAAGGCTCAGAACAAATCACACCTTTTGCAGGAAGCCTTTTGTTTTCTTCCATTTATATTCCTACTCATGTCCTACTCCATTGCCCTTAGGTGGCCCTAATTCTATTCCTTTCTAGATTATGATGTTGTATGACTCACTCATCCCTTATTTTCCAGATGAGGAAACTGAGACCTTGAAAACTCATGTTCACAATCCAAATAAACAGGGTCTGAACCCTCCAGACTCACAGAGCTGGTTAAACCTACCTAGCCTGGTACTAGTAGTAACTCTACCCTGTTCCCTCTTGCCACCCACAGGATGATAAAGGCAAACCCTCTCTCAGGGATTACTGGTAGTGACAAGACACTGCTCCCCTGACCTAGGCTGGAACATGCAAATTCTGAGGAAATGTCACTCACACAAGTAGATAATAATTGGAGGTGGGGGCGGGAGAGTGGAATAAAGAGAATGCCAAACAAAGAAACCTATGCTTTGCCTGCCTTGGGATTGGAAATATTCCAAGTCATCTTTCAACAAATTTCTTTCCTTGAGAAGGTAAAGTGAATTCTGTAGTTGGAAGGCTAAGTCAGCCATTGACCTTTAGAGGGAGGCAAGGATCATCCTTTGTGGAGGAAGATCATAGACTAAGAGCTGGAAGGAGACCCAACCTCTAGTCCAACCTCATTTACTGATGAAAAAAGTGAAGTGGTAAGTGAATGAATGAAGGAAAAATCATGTATTAAAATCTTATCATGTGCTAAGTCCTGAAAATGTAAATGACAGCAAGCAAGGAAGTTCCTGCACTAAAGGAGCTTACTTTCCAATAATGGGTGATTTGACCGATAAGGGAAGGATGACCAAGGAACAGTAGTTAGAATAAGGAAGTAGGTGATTGGAATCAGGGGACAAATATGGCCATGTCCTTTCCAGGACACAGGCATTTGTTTGTTGGAAGGTGAGAGATAGAGCAGGGAATTAAGATGGTGGAGGAGGAGGAGGAAGCTGGAATGTAAGCATTACATCATGGAGATGATCAGGACAAGACAAATAACTTGTCTAAGGTCACACAGGTAAGGAAATAGCAGAGGCAAGTCCCAGAGCTTTTGTGCACAAGGCAGCACTTGTCACTGCAATACACCCTATATCAGCTGCTAAGAATTCTTTCTGGGTTAGGTGACTCCCACAGCTTCTCTTCCCTCCCTATGTGTTTTATAACTCCCTACCAGCGTATGCTTTTGTGAAGTTTTCAGCAAATAGAGCTTGTTAGTAGTGGGTTTTTCGAAACACAGATCTTCACTGTCCTTTAGATATTTCTGAATCCTCCATTCTGTTTCATTGATTTCTCTTTTAAAAATTTTTAATTATTGCCTTATAATACACAATGAAGCTTGAAGGAGTAAATACCCCATTCACTAGTTCTCTAGTTCGTCCTCTAGATATTTCTCACCTTATTGTTTTTCCATATGCATTGGATCTGTCTGTGTGTGATTGGTGTTACATTTGCTATCCAGGGCTCTAAGCTTTGGACTTACACAACCGAGATTCAACACATTGTGATTTCAGAGCTGGACAAAACCTCAGCAGCCATCCAGTAGCATTCATCGTCTCTCCAACACATGGTCATCCAGCCTCCGCCTGCAGATCTCCACTCCCTTCCAACGCAGCCCAATCTACTTTTAGATTGTACTAATTCTTAGGAAGTTTTTCTTTCCATCATACCTAAATTAATTCTTCCAGATTCTATTTCTGCTACTTTTTCCCTCTGGGTCCGAGCAGAATATTCTGTTCCCTTCTCCATATGATGGCCTTTCAAGTGCTTGAAGGCAGTTTATTACCTTCTGCACATAGGAACACACACACACACACACACACACACACACACACACACACACATGCTCCAGTTTTCTCCAGGCTAAATAATTCAATTCCATTAACTGATCCTCATGGCAGGAGACTCAAGGACTTTTATCATTTTAGTTGACCTTCTCTGGATATCAGGCAGGCTATCAATGTCCTTCTTAAGTTATGGTGCATAGAAATAAGCACAGGACAGATATAATGTGACCAGGGCAGAGTACAAAGGAATTATCATCTCCCAATGTTGCATTAGCATCTTTGGCTTCCATATCACTCTGTTGACTCACATTGAGCTTGCAATATATGAAAACTAAAATCTTTTTCAGACAAATTTCTCCTAAGATCTTTTTTGATCCTGTCTCTGCCATTCAGTGCATTTGCTCTCCTTACCAGCTTTGAGCCATCTGTAAGTCTGATAAACATACTGTCTTTGCCTTTATCCAAGTCAATGATAGATCACCATCTCTCCCATATCTTCTCACTCTTTCCCCCAAGGAATGACAAAGGTAGACAATACATCTGACTTGAGTAACAGAAAATATAACAGAAAAGGCTGCATGGCATAATTGAAAGAAAACTGGATTTGGAATGCAGGAAACTGGAATCTCACTTCTAGTGTTCCCTAGTTACTTGTTTGAGTCTCAGCTTTATGTTTTGAAGGAATGGGATATATATAGATGTAGATATAGATATATATATCTGTGTATATCTATAGGAGACAGATATATATATCTGTGTATCTCCTACAGATATATCATATATATGTATGTATGTATGTATATATATATATATATATATAATATATATATATATATATATATAGTATGTGTGTGTGTTTATACATACATACATGTATGTATAGGAATATTTAGTATCTGGGAATATATAGAACATAAATGACATATAGAAGAATTATAGCATCTATATATTTATATATTTGTAAAACAATTTTTAAAGTTTAAAAGTGTCAGAAATGTCAGGTAATAATTGTGTTTCTCCTTTGTATATAATTTTAATATGTCATTGATCAGATACTATTTTAATGCATTGTTTTATTATTATGATTATAAATATAATAATATCATCAATATTATTTGTTCAGTCATATCCAATTCTTTATGACCCTGTGAACTACAGTAGGCCCTTTCATCCTCCACTGTCTCCCAAAGTCTGTCCAAACTGTGTTTGTTGTTTCCATGACACTATCTACCCATCTCATCCTTTGCCTTCCCCTTCTTCTCTTGCCTTTAATCTTTCCCAACATCATTAACTTTTTCAATGAGTTGTGTCTTCTAAGCTTCAGCTTCAGTATTTAACTGTCTAGGGCATAGCCTGAATTAATTTCTTTAAGCATTGACTGATGTTATCTTCTTTCTGTCCAAAGGACTCTCAAAAGTCTTCCCCAGCATCACAATTTTAAAATGTTGATTCTGCAGCACTCAGCTTTCCTTATGGTTCAACCATCACAGACATCCATGCACTGTTATTAGAAAGAACACAGTTTTGACTATATGGACCTTTGTCAGCAGAATGTCTGCTTTTGTGTATGCTGTCTAGATTTGTCACAGCTTTCCTTATAAGGAGCAAGCTTCAATTTTATCTTCGGTTTTGATATTGAGGCTTTAAAGAAGAATCTGGAAAAGATAAGGCTCCAAAAAAAGAATCCAGAAAAAAAATGTTTTCTAGATTGAGACTCCAGAAAAAAAATGTTTTCTGGATTGAGGTCTAGAAATGAATTTAGAAAACACTGTCAATACAGAAAAGACTGTGGAAAAGAATGTTTTCTGAATTGAGGCTCTAGAAAAGAATCTAGAAAGAGTGTTTTCTGGATTGAGACTGTAGAAAACAATCCAGGTGATCTAGATCACAAATACATGAGTGATCTAGAGCACAACACCATGTTAATATGATGATCTAGAACATGAACCAGTTGTGGTCCCGGAGATCTAGAACACAAGATTTGTGTGGTCTGTGGGTAATCTAGAACAAGAATTTGTGGTGTCTGGGTAATCTAGAATAGAGGTGTGTCCGGTGTGGGTGATCTAAAACACATCCTTTTCTAGATTCTTTTCTGAACCTTCAATCTTTTCTAGATTCTTTTCTAGAGCCTTTCTCTAGCTTTAAGCAATTGGATTTGCCCAAAATTTTTTTAAAATGAATTTTCATCTAAAAATTAAACAATATCAAAACTGAAGGAAAAAATCATGCTTGTTCCTTGTAAAGAAAGCTGTGATAAATCTAGACAGCATAACAAAAAATAACTGTCCTAGATTACATGTATTTGTGTTTTAGGTCACCTGGATTGCATGTTTTTGTAGTCTAGATCACCCAGATTAACTGTCCTGAAGTACATCACCCAGATTTACTGCCCCAGATGACATGTCTCTGTGTTCTAGATCACCCATATTATGTATCTGTGTTCTAGATTGGCCAGATTAGGTGTCCTTATGTTCTAGATCACCCAAATTGTCTCTGTGTTTTAGATAACCCAGATTAACTATTCCATATCGCATGTCTTTGTGTTCTAGATCACCCAGATTAACTGTCCCAGATCACACGGTCTAGATCACCTGGATTGTGTGTCTTTGGGTTAGTTGGATTCAAAAGAAAAGACTTAGCCACCAAAGTGTAAGGCCACATCTCATCAAGATGGGACTATTCCAACAGCTTGCTAATGGGTCTGTCTATCTCATCTTTCCCCATTCCAATCTATCCTCCATTTTGCTGTCAAAATCATCTTCCCAAAACAAGGTCTGACTGATAGGGGCAGTTCCAAGTTCAAAATATAAGGTGCAAGACAAAAGGTGCATGTAAAGAATTCACAATAGCTTTCTCTTTGCTAAAAGGTAGCTTTATTTACAAGAAGAGGCTATGGACAAAATGAAGAGGTAAAATAGACACCAGGAGTGGGAAATATGAAATATATTTGGAAGAGCAATAGAAAAAATGTTATACTTAACAAAGAAAGGTGTTTGTTTGTTTGTTAAACAAACAGCAATGGAAAAAAGACAAATTCCTTAGTGGAACTCACAATTAGCCACAAGAAATATGCCATTGACTGGAATACCCCATAGAGAAGTTTAGCAGATTAACACCAAAAGGAGATTAGTAGAGGAAGAGGATTGTACCCTTGATTGATGAGTTAACCCTAAAAGGGATTTAGCATCCTAAAAGAGTTAAATATAACAAAGAGAAAAACACCATGAATCTATGAGAGGTTTGGGGTATGTGTGGAGGAGGTGAGACACCAAGATAGCAGGATACTGGGGTAGGTTAAACCTAAAGGGGATTTAGCAAAAATGGCATAGAACATAGATAGATTTATAAGGGAAATTTAATCTCAGGCATATGACATCATAACTTGGCTCTCTGATTAGATACAATAAGGTGGGATTTCCAAATACCTCCACTGGGGGTGGGACTCTAATGGAAACTACTCTTGAACAAAAATCCTACTTAAAAAATGAGGGTAGGGACTTTTGCTTCTCTTTGAATCCCCAATGCTTAACACAGCACTTGGCACATAAATGCACACAAATAAGTGCTTCATACATGCTAGTTGACTGACTCATTAATCAGGGAATTTTTTTTCAAAATATATATATGATAATTGTTGACATTTACCCCTACAAAACCATATGTTCTAATTTTTCTCCCTCATCCTTCTATCTCCTCCCTTCCCCCAGTCAGCAAGTGATCCAACATCTGTTAAACATGTGCAGTTCTACTATACATATTTCCACAAATATTATGCTGCACAAGAAAAATCAGATCAAAAAGGGAAAAAAATAAAGTTCAAGCAAACAATAACAAAAAGTATGAGAATTCTATGTTGTGATTCATACTTTGTTTCCATAGTCTTTTCTCTGGGTGTAGATGGCTCTCTTCATTACAAGATCACTGGAACTGGCATCAGTCATCTCATTGTTGAAAAGAGTCATGTCCATCAAAACTGATTATCATATAATCTTGTTGTTGTACAATGATCTCCTGGTTCTGCTCATTTCACTCAGCATCATTTCGTGTCAGTTTCTCCAGGCCTCTCTGAAATCATCCTGCTGATCGTTTCTTACACTACAATAATATTCCATAACATTCATATATCATAACTTATTCAGCCATTCTCCAATTTCCAGTTCCTTGCCACTACAAAAAGGGCTGCCACAAACATTTTTACACAGTAGGTCCCTTTCCCTCCTTTATTGATCAGGAAATTCTTAAGCTGGAATACACAGCTATCCTGATCCCTACAAAGGGCTCCATGGGTAGATTTTAGGATGTCCTTGAACTTGGTTGGGAAAAAGTTTTATCTTTATTGACACTCACTTTTGCTTTTCTGTGTAAGCTTATATCTTTGATATGTTTAAAAACATTAAGATGCTTGTGTCATTTTCATCAGATTCCCAAAAGGGTTCCTTGGCACAAAATAAGGTAACGAATACTATATGTGATGGTAGAAGAGGACCATCAGCACATTATAGACTTCTTCATTTCCACCTGGGCTGTCAGCGGGGCCAGCTTGGTTCTTTCTATGTTTGTACTCTGGAAATTTTGTCTATGTTCTGGGAGTTTCTGTAGTGACATTCTAGGCAAATTTTTTTCTGGTTCAGTCCTTCTGCCTTTCAATAACACACACTGTCTTGTTCATTGGAATCATCAATTTCAGTGCTTCTATCCGAGTTTGATAGTTTTTGTATAGATAGTAAAAATGATCTCTTTTACTTTGTATTCACTGAGATGAGTGTCTAGAATGTGTCACCATCTGCTCATTAGAAAATCAGGCTAACTCTCCTCAGAGTGATATGGTTACTTGTGGCCAATTGTCTTGATAGATTTCTCTGAGACTATTTTGTAAAACAGATAAGTTATATGTTTATAAACAGATAAGATTGCTCAATCGCTTTGTATCAGCCATCTAGCTTGTGGGAACCTTGAGTGTAAAAGTTTCTCAGCAGGACTAAGTTTCCTAGCTGAAGATCCTGGCAAAATCTGGTATCCTATCAACTTCTGTTTCTGCTGTATATCTTCTGGCTACTTGGTGGGCTTTTTTCAGTTTATTTTTCAGCTAAGAAATACTGATTGTGAATAGTTGCATCTCCTTTATGGAGGGTTCCAAAATCAAAATTATCAGGTATACATGGTTCTCACCTGAATACAATCCACTGATAGGAAAGAACCATGTCATCATTATCTATCTGTATGCACCCTCCTTTATCTCTGATAAAGTTAAAAGAAAAATTTTACAAGGACCTGTAGACCCTCATCATTAATGTGCCAAAATAGGACAAATTTGTAACACTAGGTGACTTTAATATCAGAACAGAACAGACTATAAGACTGTTCTTTGGAAGGATATGAAGTCAGAAATATGAATGGTTAAAAAAATTCTGTGTCTTGTGACCTTCTCATTACCATCATCTTCCACTTACCTAAACAAATAAATTAATTCTCACAGAAAACAATAAAATCTAATAGACTGTGTGATTATAAGGAGAAGAGACAGATAAGGTGTGGAAGGGAAAAAGACTATGTATAGTACAGAGTGCTGGACCAATGCAGACTTATCCTCTCCAAGCTAAATATTTGCATTCAACAATATTAGCAGTTCCAAGGCATGATGACTGTCAGAACACTCATATAAGCATATAAGCATAATAATCCATGTGTGAACAGTTTGTTACTGACCTGAAGAGAGTGCTGAGACAACAGATGGGTAAAAAGAGTGGAGCATAAAAGAAGTGAACACATTTCAGAGATTTGGTGTACAGAGCTGAATTTACTCCCTGGATCAAAACATTCATAAACATCAGAATTAGTTTGATAAAAGTAATGAGAAAATTCAGAAGTCATGAAGCGAAAAATGAGAATTCTACAGGGTCTACCAGCAATAAAGTTTGCCTCTTAAAAGGCATTATTTAACTCCATCAAAAAATAAAATGAAAGAAAAGCTGAGGGGAATTCAGGATTCTTGGTTTATTAAAAAGGCAGATGAAATTCAGTTGGACACTGATAATAACCCAAAAAATTTTATATGTTTTCAAGGCTCTTTATAAGCCAAAGACCTTTGTTACATCTCAACTACTCAATGCTTATCCACATGGATCAGCGAGAAGAATGTGACTCTGGAGAAATGGATTGAATATGTACAAAGTGTTCTCCACAGACCATCATCAGCCAATACTGAAGCCATTGATTATTTACTTCAAGTTGAAATCAATCCTTCTCTAACTGATCTTCCAACCAAAGAATAGTTTTTGAATGCCATTTTCCTTTCATGTGACAAGGTACCTAGTATTTATTCTTTTGCAGCTGAGAGTTACAAAGTAGGAAGTCTACTATTCATACAAAAGCTGTTTCAACTTTTCTATATTGTATGACACTTCAGAAAGGGGCCAGGAAAAGTTGATATGATCTTTGCTGCCCAACTCCAGGGGAAATGCCAGGAACAAAACCAAGGTCTGTACATAACATTTGTTGATCTGACCAAAGCCTTTGATAGTCAGTCAGAAAGCTTGTGGAAAAACAAAGCAGAATTTTATTTCTTAGAGAAATTCATTAATATGGTATGATTTTCGTGAAGACATTGAGTGAAAAAAGGAAACTGGGGACTTCTCAGAATAATAATTGGGCAATTCAAGACTCAGCACCAAAGATCTGTTCATCATTAAGATTCTGGGAAGAAGAACAAAGACTTTCTTTTCTAGCAGAAATACCTAAGATAACCCCCTTTGACCTTTACTTAACTGCTTAGAGAAGAACCTAATTATTTAATGAGCTGGAGATACTCAAGAAGTCTCCAAACTAGCTTTTATCCTTCTGGCTTAATTAATTACTTACCTCTAAATAAATCTCCTTATTGTGAGGGATTATGTGGTTTCTCGTAAAATCATTACTTAAGGTAAATTGAACCTATAATCTAAATTTTAGTTTATGAAGGTCTGATGGGTTTGGGAAAAATGAAATTCCTTGTATAAACATTACAATAGAGTGCTCATATCAGCTCAAGCAAGCATTTGCAAATATTGCCTAAGTTTACTGTGGTCAGCTACAAACACATCTCATGCTACTTCCATCTAAGCAGGCAGTGAAAATTAACCAGATGAGGAGAGGGGAGGGGCTCTTGGGTTCCTATGACTATTTAGTTGTTTCTAACTCTGTAATGGGTGGCTCTCCTCTCTCTCTCTCTGAGACTTTAGTGAGTGGACTGCCCACTTCTCACGAGATTCTAATAAAACTTCTGTTCTTCACTTTGAGATATCTCTGAGTAGTCATTTTGAGTTAGGGGTTACAATCCCACACAACATGCTTGCATACATTCTAGATGATAAACAATGCTCTCATGCCTTCCTGTTCATCAGTAAAGAGAAACAGGACTAGGTGCTTGTTCACATACTTTTTATTTAGCATGATATTTTCAGTGATGTTATCAGATACCTTCAGCAAGGACAAAAATAAGATCAACAATGAAAGTCAATTAATTAATTTGAAAAGTCTATAAGCTAAGACTAAAATAAAGGAAAAGTTGACATGTGACTTTTTGTTTACAGATAATTATATACTCCACAACTCTAAGGCTGAGATGCAATAGAGTATGAGTTAATTATATCCCTAGTTTGTGCTAATTTTGGTCTTATAATTAATATCCAGAAAATGCAAATTTTTCTACCAGTTATCACCATACCATCAATATGTGGAACTATAAATTACAGCAAATGGAGACCTTTTGAATGCAATGGATAAGTTCACTTACCCAAGGAATGTACTTATAGATGATGAAGTTGACACAGATATTGCCAGAACTTGCTCAGCATTTGGGAAGCTCTAATGGAAAATGTGTAAAAGAAAAGGTAATAGATTGTCTACCAACCTGAAGGTCTACAAAGCTGTATTGATGATTTCATTGCTATATACCAATAAAACCTGGACATTATACCAGCACCATGCCAAGAAACTGCATCAATTCTATTTGAATTGTCTCAGGAAGATTCTGAAGATCACCTGGCAGAATAAGACACCAGACAATGAGGTCCTTTCTCAATCTAAATTGCCAAGCATCAAACTCTAATGCAGAAAGCATAATTACAATGGACTATGCTCTTCAAATGACAAACACACATTGCATAAAAGACTGTTTTGTAGTGAACTCACACAAGGCAGGTGTTCACACAGAGGTCAGAAGAGTGACACAAAGACACCTCAAAGTCTATCTGGAAAACTCTGGTATCAATTGTGAGACATAAGAAAGAAACGGGTGTAGGATCATCCAGTATGACATTAAAGAAGATGCTGTACTCTATGATAAAAGCATCATTGCAATAGTTCAAAAGAAACATGAGCACAAATTTAGAGACATCTTCCTCACAAAGAGTCATGCAGACTATTTATCATGCCTGACTTGTGATGAAGCCTTCTGATCTGTGTATTAATATGATCAGCCACAGCTAGCCACACTGTCAGTTGAATCTGGAATCTTGCTGTCATTTTTATCCTCTTCAAGCATGAAGGACAACCAAAAAGTATTTGGATTCCAAATCCCTGCTCAGATTCAGGGGTTTGAAGTCCAAATACTTTTTGTGACTCTGGAACAATCATTAAACTTCGCTGAACTTACTTCTTCACATGTTAGTCAAGGGACTTGGATCTTGGATTAAATCATTCTCTCTCAATATCTCTCTTTCTTTCTCTCTCTCTCCCAATCTCTCTCTCTCTCTCTCTCTCTCTCTCTCTCTCTCTCTCTCTCTCTCTCTCTCTCTCTCTCTCTTTCGCTGTGTGTGTGTCTCTCTCACACACACAGCCACATACTTTAACTCCCTAGGATTGTTTAAATTTATCTACCAAGAGATTATTTTACATCCTTTGCTTTCTACTCACATAGTCCCCAACTTCTTGAAAAGGATAGAATCATTTTGAGTCATTTCTGAACCCATTGATATTCATTCCTATTATCCTTCTCATTTTCTATTCAAGCAGCACATAAATTATCAGCTCTGTTGTCAAATGCTGCATGTAATTGTGTTTAGCATAAATTCCTAGAGGGAAATAAAAGCCTTTCACTTCTCTACAGGAAGACGAATGATAAGCTGCACTAGAATGCAGGTTGAAGTGGGTTGCTTGTTCTTTCTTCCCACTGTCCTTTGTGGCTTTAGGCAGTGACCATATTTGTAAAGACTAAGAGCACAATTCAAATGGGAACTATGGTAGAGAACAGAGAAAAGCAGTTTTGTAGGGAAACCCAAGTGATAACAACATACAATCTATTCTTAAAGCCCAGTAGACTAGGCAAGTTAAGACCTATCTTTGATGTTCTCTAGTTACCCCTTTCTGCATCATTTTCCTAGGTCCCCAAGCATTTCTCAGGGATTTTATTTCTATCCAGCTTTGCTCTCAGGTTAGTGTCATTGGTCAAAAGTAAGTTGATTCAGTCTAATTCAAAAAAGATATGTAAAATATCTATTATATTCAAGGTTTTAAGAGAAAGTGTGGCATGATGAAATTAAGACAACTCTGAGATATCACTACACACCTGTCAGATTGGCTAAGATGACAGGAAAAAAAATAATGATGAATGTTGGAGGGGATGCGGGAAAACGGGGACACATGCATTGTTGGTGGAGTTGTGAACGAATCCAGCCATTCTGGAGAGCAATCTGGAATTATGCCCCAAAAAGTTATCAAACTGTGCATACCCTTTGATCCAGCAGTATTTCTATTGGGCTTATACCCCAAAGAGATACTAAAAAAGGGAAAGGGACCTGTATGTGCCAAAATGTTTGTAGCAGCCCTATTTGTAGTGGCTAGAAACTGGAAAATGAATGGATGCCCATCAATTGGAGAATGGCTGGGTAAATTGTGGTATATGAATGTTATGGAATATTATTGCTCTGTAAGGAATGACCAGCAGGATGAATACAGAGAGGCTTGGACAGACCTACATGGACTGATGCTAAGTGAGATGAGCAGAACCAGGAGATCATTATACACTTCGACAATGATATTGTATGAGGATGTATTCTGATGGAAGTGGATTTTTATGACAAAGAGACCTGAGTTTCAATGGATAAATGATGGGCAGAAACAGCTACACCCAAAGAAGGAACACTGGGAAATGAATGTGAACTATTTGCATTTTTGATTTTCTTCCCAAGTTATTTTTACCTTCTGAATCCAATTCTCCCTGTGCAGCAGGAGAACTGTTTGGTTCTCCAAATATGTATTGTATCTAGGATATACTGCAACATATTTAACATATATAGGACTGCTTGCCATCTTGGGGTGGGGGGGTGGAGGGAGGGAGGGGAAAAAACGAAACATAAGCGAGTGCAAGGGATAGTGTTGTAAAAAAAATTATCCTGGCATGGATTCTGTCAATACAAAGTTATTATTAAATAAAATAAAATTTAAAATTTAAAAAAAAGATATATTAATAAAGATCTTAAAGGTTGTTAAAAAAAAAAAAAAGAAAGTGTGGCATGATGGATAGAGAGCTGGACTTAATAATAGGAACACATGAGTTCAAATCCCATCTCTGATATAAACTGATCATTTTATGTTTTAAGTGGACTTCTAAGGCTATGAGTTGTTGGAAAAGATGCCAAACTGCACTGGTAGAAAATTTCCTTAACTGGGATTTCCCTATATCAGTGATATCACAGATCTATCTTTATCCCTAGGTATAAGACACTATGCTAAGAGGTGAGAATTCAAAGATAAAATAAGGAAGGATTCCTGCTCTTACTGAGGTTATTGGAAAAGAAGTAGGTATTAATATGAAAATCATTATTAAAAATTATATGATTATTTTAATAGATAAATTATTAAGGCAAAATAGTTAGGATCAAGAAAGGCTTTACTTGGGATGTGACCTATGAGCTGAGTATTCTAAGATTCTAAGAAAAAGAAGTGAGTAGAGAATGAGTTGCATAGAGGACAATCTATGAAAAAGCTGCACAGTATGGAATTAAATGCCTATTTTCAGGAATGGCAAGTGAGTTAGTTTGGTTGTAATAAAGCATATGACAGGAGCAATGCAAATAAGCTTAAAATGAAACTAGAACCATATTTCAAAGGCTTAAAGTGACAAACTGAAGAGTTCAGATATATTCCTAGTGACACTAGGGAGTCACTGACAACATTTGTATAGAATAGTGACATACTCCGACTTGTACTTGTACTCAGAACATTACTTTGGCAACTATATGCAGGATGATTAAAAAAGGGAAATATTCAAGTTAAGATTACAATTAAGAAGTTATTACAATAGTCCAAGCTAAAGGTTATAAAGGGATCAGTATAGTAAGGTAAAAAGAATTGAGACTCTGAAGGCAGAGGACCTGAATGCAGATATGTCTTTAATATCTCTCATCTATATGATTCCAGACAATCCATTCAACTCCCTTGAGTCTTAGTAATTCCTACTCTAAAATAAGGATGCTTGACTAGATAACTTCTGATTCCCTACCAGTTCTACATCTATAATATTGGAATTGTGGCCCAAGTAAAACCTATGAACATGAGAAATACCATAGAAACAACAAAAATTCCGGTGACTTCTATGACTGTGGTGCTCTCAATGGGAAAAAGAAACTTTCAAAGGGGCATAGGGTTAAAGAAGAGGGGAAATATGAAGTCCTGTGTGATATATATCAAGTTTGAAGTATCTAACAGAAAATTTATGTGCGAAGAAAATCCAAGAGAGACTTAAGTGGGACATGTAGATCTAGTATTCTGTATGGAGGTGATCATTGAATCCCTGGTATCTGATGAGCTCATCAATAGAGAAGGTATAGAGAAAAGAGAAGAGAGCCTTAGGAGACACTCACAAATGATGATCTAGCAAATAAGAATCTGATAAATTCTTAATAATAACTTATGCTTTACTTCTCCCTGGGATAGTCCTAATGTTAATGAAACAGACTTAAAGGCCCAAATGCCTTAAATACATAGACAGGGAAGAACAAGAAATGTTATGTCATGGAAAATCCAGGTTGAAGTCTTCATGTTAGTAGCTATATGATCTTGGGCAAGTTATTTCGTGTTTGTAAACTGGTTTCATCATTTGTACAATGAAAGGATTAGAGAAATTATTTACCATGGTTCTTTCTAGCTATGAAATCTGATCCTCCAAATTAAGATGCTTCCTTTACCCCAAGATGACATGAAGGTTTTAAAGCAATCACTATCAACTTTTCTCAGAATGATTGTTCCAAACCTCAGTGACTGATTTTTTTTAATCATTGTTAAGCCTCAGGCAAGTGATATAACCTAATTTTAAAATGCAAGATGCTAAAGGCAGTATTGGATTGTGTTATTTCAAACCAGTTTTGATCCAAAGCTAATGGCTTTGCAATTCTTACCTTTATCATTTTCTCTCAGTTGCCTAATGCTAGTCATCATAAATTTCCAGGGACAGCTCAGAGGGCTAATTCTTTCTACTCCTTTCAAAATACCACACACCAAAAAAATGGCCAATTAGAAAGATACAAGGTTAAGTGAAGTAGAATTTTAAATAATCATGCTTCAGCATTCCCCATATATACAAAAAGGAGCCCATTCACATAATATGTAGTTCATTTAAGTATTAATATATTGCTTTTATTGATGGTGGTGGTGGTGTTAATATTTGTCTTATCTCAAGATGGAACCTTAGAAACAATTAAAATCCAAGACTGGAATCAAAAGACCCTTAGTAAGTAACATGAATTTAAATGACAAGTCACTGACAAAGAGATGAACAAATAGCTGAATCAAATGAATTTGTTATAGAAACAAAAAAATATTATGACAGCAATAAGACTGGGTCATTGCTACCAGAAATTACAGAATGCTTAAGCCTAAGCAATTTGGAATAAACTTTACAAGAAATTGATAAGAATTATGCAACATAACGCTTCAGGTTGCAAAATTTAGCACCTATTGAATACTTAGCAATACATAACCTAATAATTAAAATTATATACCAGATGCTCACTACCTTTCACAAACTAACAGTTATAACTCCCTATATCCAGAAGAATTTAATAATTTAACCATACTGGAACCATACCATTATAAAAAAAAAAATTGATTATAACACATCATTACCCAAACATTTTATTTATCTGTGAAATTTAAGAACAACATTTTAATATATGTCACTATACTAAACACTTAGTCTCCAAGCTATATGGAATGAAAAGTTTTTTTTTTAATATAAAGACCTAGAATAAGAGATCAAAATCAGGTGGGAATAGGATAAGGTGTATACTATATATTAATGAAGTTTTTTCAAGTATGCTTTTAATAAGTCTACAGAAGAAAAAACATTTTAGTTTTTGTTAATTCTGACACTCTAATGAGTATAAAGTTTTTATAGAATTTTGTCTTTTCTTCCAGTGGAGTAGATGAAATAGAAAATAAGATTTTATTAACTGAAAAACTTTTTATTTTAAATAAATAAATAAAAATCCACTCACCTTTATACCATAATATATGAGACTTAAAAGAATCATGTTTCTAATAATATATAATGTCTTGTGTTTCTTTATATTTTAATATTTCTATTTTATTTTACAAAGCATTTTACTTTTCAGAAATACCTCACTTAAACATCACAGTAATCTTATAACATTAAAGAGAAGTATTAACCTGGTTATAACATTATTACTTGGTCTGGACCCTCCCAGGTCTAACTGAATACTAAATTCCTAATGATGTTAAAAGGTCAGCAATCAAATGGAATTCTCAACAGCATAAAGCATTTTCCTTTCTTTAATAAGAGATTTTATTTTCATAACATATGCATGATTTTCAACATTCACCCTTGCAAAACATTGTGTTAATTTTTTTTTTCCTTCCCTTATCCCAATTCCCTCCCCTTGATGGCAAGTAATCTAATACGTTAAACATGTGCAATTCTTCTAAACATAGTTCCATAATTATCATGATGCACAAGAAAAATCAGGTAAAAAAGGAGGAAATGAGAAAGAAAACAGAATGCAAGCAAACAAAAATTTTAAAAAGGTAAAAATACTATGTTGTGATACACACTCAGTCACCACAGTCTCTCTCTAGGTGCAGTCTCTCTCTTCTTCACAAAGCCATTGGAACTGATGTGAATCACCTTGCTGTTGAAAAAAGTCACATCCATCAGAATAGATCATAGTATAATCTTGCTATTGCTGTGTACAATAGTTTCCTAATTCCGCTCATTTCATTTAGCATCAGTTCCTATAAGTCACTCCAGGCCTTTCTGAAATCATCCTGCTGATCATTTCTTATAGAACTATAATACTATATTACATTCATATAACATAATCTATTCAGCCATTGACCAACTGATGGGCATCAATCAGTTTCCAGTTTCTTGCCACTATAAAAGGGCTGCCACAAACATTTTTGCACATGTTGGTACTTTTCTCTTTTTATGACCTCTAGTCATAAGTAGAGGCACTTCTGGCTCAAGTTTGATAGCCCTTTGGGCATAATTCCAAATTGCTCTCCAAAATGGTTGGATCAGAACAAAAGCATGGTTCTGCTATCAAAACTACAAAATAGAGAAAGAAAATTATAGACCAATTTTCTTAATGACTATTGAAGAAAAATCTTAAATAAAATATCATCAAAGAGATCACAGCAAGTAATCCCCAAGATAATACACCATGACCAAGTAGGATTTATACCAGGAATGCAGGGCTATTTAACTAGCATCTCCAATTGACTATATCAATATAATTGACTATATTAATAATTGACTATATCAATAGTCAATATATCAATTGCATATCTTGACTATATCAATAACCAAACTAACAAAAATCACATGAGTATCTCGATAGATGTATATAAAGCATTTGACAAAATCCAGCATCCATTTCTATTAAAAGCACTAGAGAGTATAGGAATAAATGGACTTTTCCTTAAAATTATTAGTAGCATCTATTTAAAATGATCAGTAAGCATCACATGCAATGGAGACTAACTAGAACCATTCCCAATAAGATTAGGGGTGAAACAAGGTTGCCCACTATCACCATTACTATTCAATATTATATTATAAATGCTAGCTTTGGCAATAAGAGATGAAAAAGAGATTAAAGGAATTACAGTAGATAATGAGGAAACCAAATCATCACTCTTTGTATATGACATAATGGTATAATTTTCTGTAAAAGCAAGCAGTGGTAGAATTTTAGCCAGTTGATTTGGAGAATTCTGTATGTACTAATAAGCAGTCTGAAAGCCAAAATCACAGTTTGGCAGATCCCTGAGGTCAGGACTACTAGGATAAGGCAGGCATTTCTAACAGATAAATATGTATTTGCCTTCTCCCTGCGATACAAATAGATGGAGTCTTCTTAGAAGCAGTACTGTTGGAGAGCGTCTGGAGCAGAGAATGTATTTAAATCTCATTGTCCCCTCAATATTATCCTATAGGTAATGATGACATAGGGATTTTTTAAAAAACATTTTTGCCTATGCAGCAAGACCTGGTATCACTGCCTTTTCAAATATACCAGAGAATGAGAAAAAGAAAATGGTCAGCTCCCCTTATCCAAGTTATACCTCTAGGGCTAATGAAATCATTTCATTTCCTTAAAATTATTAGTAGCATCTATTTAAAATGATCAGTAAGCATCACATGTAATGGAGACTAACTAGAACCATTCCCAATAAGATTAGGGGTGAAACAAGGTTGCCCACTATCACCATTACTATTCAATATTGTATTATAAATGCTAGCTTTGGCAATAAGAGATGAAAAAGAGATTAAAGGAATTTCTCAGGCCCCCATGGATTCTTTCTCCATTTCTAAATCTTGCTCTTTCTATGGTGTACTTTCTGTGTGTCAAAAACAGAGGCTGTTTCTGTGTTTTCTCTGAATGTTCTTGTATGTACACTCACATACACATAAATAGATTCACAATACTCTCTCTACACAATCTACTATTGAAAGTGAGGCCTCCAAATATTGTATTTCAAATAGATGTCTGCATTAGTCTGTGAGTGAAATTTCATCATAGGGTACCCTTGGGAGGCTCTGGTAAATCCAAACTTCAACAGTATATCTAGAAAAAGCTACACAATAGGACCCCCCATTTCAATAGACACATATAGGAGCACCTGCGCTTCACAATAGTGACCAGAATCTTGATCCAAGAATAGAATACAGATCACTGCACCAAGGAACATGGGATCATGGCTCTAGAATAGGGATTTTTAACCTGGGATCCATAAATATCCAAGAGGTCTGGGTGGAGATTTTAGGAAGGTCATAGATTCATAATTCAGAATTACATATTTATTTTTACTCATCTTGGATTTTCCTTATAATTCTGCATATTTCATTCTATATATGTAAAAATACTATTCAAGATAAGGTCTACAGCCTTCATCAGAATGCCAAAGGGGTTTGTGCCTTTTGAAAAGTTCAAAATCTCTGATCTAGATCTGTAAAGGACCTTAGAGGCCACCTGATTTACATGTTACAGATGAATGGAAAGAAAGTAACAGGACATAAAATGACTTTCTCTAAGGCAGAGATAGGTAAAAGAGTTGATATTCAAGGCCAGATCCTCCAGCTCAGAATTCCTCCCCCTTTCTACTGACACATGGAGTAGCCCGCCAAATATTCAATGGGCTACTTCAATAGTCCCACTAAAGTAGCCACCATGAGCAGCAGCCATGGTACTCTGTGCATAAATAGGTAGAATTCCTGCTAGATTCAGGTTCAGGCACTAGAAACACCAGTAGCCGTAACACATCAGTCACAGAAAGGGATAACACTGTCCCAGCTTCAACCTGCTAGGGCCTTGCTCTGGCCTGTATTTGCTCTGATTGTATTAACAACAATATCCCAGAGGAAATAAATTGGAGTGGTCAGCAGTGTTTCCAGGCCAGGAATGGTGCTAATAATGAAATCCAAACTCAAGTCCAGTTCTACTGATTTTTCCACATGTGAAAACTTAAATATATTTATGAACCTGTGAGCCAACATAGGGAGCAGTTGTTATCATACCCCTACAATGAGCTAATAATGCCAAGAGGTTGGGCGCAAGCATAGGAAAAACCCAGCCAAGCATTGGGGGGCAGCTGCTTCCAGTTTCTTCCAAGTGCTAGTCATGGAAAGCAAGTTCATATTTTAAAGTGTCACAGCATTGGTTGATGTTGTGATCTTGAGGCCAGACCAATCAGTTTTAAATGAGCCAGAGTCAGAGCCATTTTACACTAGAGAAGCAGATTAATTTTTCAAATGATTGCAATAGGGTCCACATAAATTATTTATTCCTTGTGGTCTTGGAACATAATATTCCCCTATCCATATCTACTAAATTAGTCTAATTAGAGTAGACCTCCTAGGATTTTCATTCATAATCTCAAGGGATAAAAGAAAAGAGAAAGAGTTCTGTGTTTTGGGGAAATCTGAAAAATGACAACAAAAAACAATCAATAAATTCCAATGATCCCTACTGTCCCTTGAAACAAACAAGAACATCTCTGTTCTAAGAATCTTCACAAATTAACCCCACCCACATCTCTGACCTTATTATAAATTTCTCAATAGAATATAAGTAGGGATTATGCCATTTTTGTCTTTGTATCCCCAGTGATTAGTCCAATACCTTGCACATACTATAGCAAGCACTTAATAAGTACTTGATTGATTGATAAGCAAGGACCCCAAAGATTTCTTTTAATCTTGTATGTTTATAGACAACTGAAAAAATCTAGAGTCAGGACCTTGACCCTTACCTTAGAATTGGTCTTAGAAATGTTTGCTCAAAGATGAAAGAGAATCTAAAACCTTTGAGAAAACTTTGGCATAATGAGGTAGACAAACAATATAATATTGGATAGAGTGGCCACTGGTGAATTTTGTAGGGTAGAATGTTCAAGATATACTAACAGATGAAAATTTGAAGCCATTTGTCTATCTAAATTACACTTAATTGCAGGAATTGTGTGAATGGTATCTCTTCCTGCTATAGTCAATCACCAATCTAAATCCTGAATCTTGAATATATAATGATGTTATTTGCCAGGAGTTCCCTCTTCCACATTTTTCACCTCATACCATTCAGATGCCTCCTGCTACTATTTCTTCCTTTATGCCTATTTCCCAAGAACTATTATTTCTTTTTACCAAGGAAAACCCCTTTACATGCAAAAATAATCCTATTCCAACATGTCTTTTCCAGCAGATTTCCCCCTCAATCATGTCTACTCTCACTAATTTTCAATCGCTTGAATCCTATGAAAATCACGGGAATACTATAAGACTATGTCCTGGACTTTCTCTTCCTATACTATAGTATTTTACTTGGTGATCTCATCAGTGCCCATAGTTTCAATTATAATATCTCTGCAAATGACTCTTAAATATATTTGTCCAAACCTAGCTTCTTATCACCTCCACTCTTGCATTACCAATTACTTATCAGACATCTCAAATGGGATAAACCATAGATATCTTAAACTTAACATATCCAAAGCTGAACTCTTTTTCTTTTGCCAAAAGCCCTCATGTCTTCCTAACTTTCCTAACTTGAAAATTATTTATCATTTATCTTCTGAGTCACCCAAGATCACAGCTTTGGGTGACATTGTCAACTTAACTCTTTCTCACTTTCTATATACACTCAGTTTCCAAGTCCTCTTGTTTCTACCTTCATAATATCTTTCATTTATCTCATAATATCTCCTTTGACAATATAACTACCTTGATGCAGATTTTTATCACCTCATATCTGGACTAGCCTATTGGTTATTCTCCCTGCCTCAATTCTCTCCCCAATTCCAGTCAATCCTCCACTCATCTGTCAAATTGATTTACCTAAAACACAGACCTAACTATGTTACTCCATCCTCATTCAGAAAAGTTGCATATTATCTCCAGGATTAAATATAAAATTATCCGTTTGTCTTTTAAAGTACTTCATAATCTGATCCCTTCCTACCTTTTCAGTCTTCTTATATATTAATCTGCTCCACACTCATTGATCCAGTGCCATTGACTTCTATTCTGCTGCTATTCTTCACCCAAATAATCCATCTCCCAACTTTGAGCATTTTTCATTAATTGTCCTCCATGCCAAAAATTCTCTCCTGCTTCATTCCACTTCCTGGCATCTCTGGTTCCCTTCAGGTTTCAGTTAAAGCCCCACTTCTTGCAAGAAGAATTTCATAGTTTTTAATCTTAGTGCCTTGCCTCTGAAATGACCTGTACTTTATCCTATTAATGTCTTGTTTGTATTAGTTTTTTACCAGTTATCTTCACCAATATACTGAGCTCATTGAGATCAGAGACTCATTTTTCTTTCTTTTGTTTTGTTTTTACTTCTGTTTGTATCCCCAGCAGTTAGCCCAATGTCTAGCATATAGTAAGCATTTAATAAATGGTTACTGACTATGCCAGTACCACAGTTAATGTAATTATTATTGTCAAATATATAAAATTGTAGATGATATCATATTCTGGAAAATTGTGTGGTATGTGAAAGAAATAAATATATTATCAATCTTATTATTTCTGAAAAATGAGTCTGCAGCATGCAAGCAATCTTGAAACTGCTTGTCAGTTACTTTTTCTTAAGGCTCAAATAGCAAAGAATTTTCTCTTCTAGGGATGGACTATCATAGCTCTATACCACCATTCAAACTCCCAAGTGACTACAGAATTATAATGCTGCATAAAAGACAATTTTGGACCTAAAAAATAGTATTTTCAAGCTTTTTCAGGCTAATTATAAACCCGAAAGATTTTTCACAAATCATAGCAAAAATGAAGTTTTTCTCCTAAGTTCCTTATATAATTTTCCTTCCTTCTCTTTCTCTTTCTTTATAAGAGGCTGGCTTACAATAGCAGGAAATGGGTTTTTCCAGAGGGTAATAAATGAGAATCCTTATAATAACTAGTCATCCCCTTCCCACATATATATATATATACCACAATTGAATTTTTTTCTGTTAACCTAAATTATATTTGCCTAAATATTAGACAACCCATCCTCATACAAATGCACAGACAAAATCAAAAACTAAAATTCTGAGAACTACTTTCACCCAGTGACAAAGACTATTCTCAGTTGTTCGAATCTACCATTCAAACTGCCCTTAGTCTGAGCAGAAAGAGACAAATTCAATTGATATTGAACTTTCAGCTCATAGGTAGTGACATGAGGCTGAGTGGAAGAAGCATCATATACAATCATCATCCAAGATAGAAAAGATAAACTATTGCCTCCTCTTTTGGGACCAGAGAGAGCTAAAAGATTGATTTCTAGCCATGAACAATACCCTAGAAAAGTGGGAAGGAAAAAAGAGAGAGGAGGTGTATTGGTTACCTTTTTGTTCCAGAAGTATGACTTACACATAAAACTCACTCTTGTACTCTAGCCAAGAAAGACAGAGAAATGAGAGAATAATCATAAAAAAGAAGAAAGGCTAGCCCTCTGCTTTTACAAACACCATTTCTCTCCCTTCCTCCTCCCCTCTCTCTACTGGTCTTGCCAAAGCTTGTAGCCATGGTTTCTACATTTTACATTTGTACAATTTCCAGCTCAGCCCAAGGACCAAAATGAGCCACATCTTTCAATTAAATATACCCTGAAAACTCCAAGTTCATTTTTGTCCAAGTTTTTAACCACACTTGGCTGCTATCTATAGCCACAGAATCCCATTTATCTTTTCTTTTGTGTTTTGCTTCCAGGGAAAAAATCTGGGCTGACAGATTGCTTCATTTGGGAGAATTTAGGGGAAAAGTGAGTCCATATGAGCAGTGGTATGAAGTGAAATGTTTGGCTGGAAATTCAGTAATGATTAGCTCACTCCCAAAAAAATGAGATATTGAATCAACAGAAGGGTTTTTTTAATTTCCCTGAAAATTTAAGGAACATGACTAATAAATATTATTTTTATATATTAGTATTTATCAAATTCTCCTCCCTCCAGTATCCCTGTAATATCCTACAATTTTAAAAGACTACTTTTAGCTGTAGAGAAGAAGTAATTATATCAAAGTCACCCAATATTCAATGGCAGATCTGAGATATAGTTCATGACACAAGTCTCCCAATTCTACGTAATATTCACCCTCATCATATCATTCTTTGGTTATATTATTGCATCTGGATGAAAATGAAAAATTCATCATCTGGATTTAATATTTTTCCTTGAGAAGCAGCATGAATGTCAAAATGTCATTAAGTTCAACATTTGTTAAACACCTACTATGTGTGAAGTTAGAAGTAGCAGTAAGAGACTGCTTAAGGGTCAAGTCAGCAAGATCTAGGATAAAGTCCCACTGTAGCTCAATCACTGACTATACAATGCTGCCACAAATCAATTAACCTCCCAACTCTTCAATACTATATATTGTAGAGCATGTTCATGCAATCAGTGATGAAATTCCTTAATAGAAACTCTCTATGTGAAAGAAAGCATGGCTACCATAAAAAAGTATAGCATGTCTGTCTATGTGTGTGTATTTTGGTAGGGTTTTTCTAGACTTGTGATTTAATTGATTTAGAGAACTCATGGGTTCTGTGTAACATAAAAGACACTGTATTAGTATTAAATTCAAACATGGGAATATAAAAAAATTAAACAATCCTCATCCTTGAAGAACTGATAGAGGATAACACATTATACAGTTAAGAATGGCATATGGTGAAATGTGTTAAAGACAAAGAAGGGTCCAAGGCATAATCAGAAATTTATGAAAAGGCTACAACAGCTTAAAGATAAAAGAATTAGAAAAGGCTCATGGAAAAGACAGCACCTAAGCCAGACCTTGAAGGAAGAAAAGGATTTCAACAGGCACTGACGCAGATGATGTACATTCCAGGTATGTGGGATAATATGAACAGATGTACTCTGGGGATGAGAATTATAGCAATCTCAAAATAACCAATTATCCAATTTCCTGGAATATAGAACTTACAAAATACAACAGTTTGAAATATGATAGGGAAGATAAGTTGGAGCCAGTTCAAAAAAGATGCTTAAATCTCAACTAAGGAATGTGTATTTTTGTACAAATTGGTAACAGGAATTATAATGTCTTTACTAAAGATCTATAACCTCTAGAAAGAACCTTTGGGAGACAGATAGAGAAGTAACTTATAAATTCTCATACTTAAAAGTGAGATTAAAAACAAGATTCAGTAGAAACTAAGACTCTGCAATCTTATCAGTCTGAATTTCAATTTCTACTCGAATGGAAGCTCCTTAAGAGCAGGCACTTTCCCACTTTTCTATTTGTACCTGGCACATAGTAGGCACCTAAAAGCTTGTTGACTGATTTCCTTACATGTTATATTTCCTTACTTGATCACCCTCTCCTCCTTGATTAATCTCTTTATATATTCTGTGTCCTGAGTCTCCTCCTCTCTGACTGCTCCATCTCTGTCTCCTTTAATGAGATCCTCCTCCAGATCATATTCACTAATCATACATGTCCCTCAGGTTTTTATCTTGGACCCTTTTTTCTTTTCCCTCTATATTAATTCACTTAGCGGCCACATCACTTCCTTTGGATTTAATTATCATCTCTATACTGATGATTCTCAAAATCTCTATTCTATCCCAAACTTTCTACTAACCTTTCATTTTACATCTCCAATTTCCTTTCAAACATTTTAAATTATAAGTCTACTGGATATCTTAAATGAAAGATGTCCAAAATGCAATTCACTACCTTTCCCCCTATCCCTTACCCCACTCTTGCCTTCCCTATTACTGAGTAGAAGTAATGCTATTTACCTAGTGTTTCAGGTTTACAGTTAAGTAGTCATTCTGGTCTCCTCACTCTCTCTCACCCTCCAGATCCATCCAATCTCTTGCCAAGACCTATTACCTCACTTTTGCAGCATCTCCCAAATATCCCTCTCTCTGTTCTGATGTTGCTATCACTCTAATATACCCACCTTCATTACCTTATACCTAGATTAATTGCAATAGTCTTCTGGCTCTATTTTGCCATTAAAGTGATTTTCCTAAAACCCACATCCAACCATCATCCTCTACTAAATAACTTCAGTCTCTCTATTGTCCCTAAGAGCAAATACAAAATGCCCTATTTAGGATTCAAAGTTCTTCATCATTTAGCCTCCTCCTACTTTCCAGATTTCTTATGTTTTATTCCTCATCATGTACTCTGATCCAATAACACTGGCCTCCTGATTGTTCCACAAACAAGACATTGCATCTCTTTGAGTTGTCCCCATGACTCAGAATTCTCTCCCTCCTTTGTTCCAACTACTGACTTCTTGGCAAAGATAGTAGAGTGCATTTCCATTTCCTTCTCCAGCTCATTTTATAGATGAGGAACTGAGACAGAAAAGGTAAGTTACTTTTCCAGAATTACACAGCTAGTAAGTGTCTGAGGCAAAGATGTGCACCCAGTTGCCCCTATTATCGCTCCCCCATTAGACTGTAAATTCTTTGAAGGCAAAGACTTTTACTTCTTTTTGCATCCCCATAACCTACTATAATGTCTAATATATATTAGGTACTTAATAAATATTGATTAATTGATTGACTAACTATATAAATGAGTTAAATAAGATGACTTCCAAGTTTCTTACCCAACATAAATCTTCAGTTCTGTGATCCTAAGATCCAGTGAACATGAAACCTAAGAGATGAGAGATCTATGGGAAAGGGTTAGCTTTCTCGAGGAAGAATGAATCAAAGAGAGCAAGTTAAGACACATCAAACTCTTGTTTCTTCTCCATGTTCAGAGTCTAGGGCTAACTTTAGGAATTCATACAGCACTGCCACTTTTTCCTTTCATTTGTTGTTATTTATTTGTTGTTCTCTATAGCAGCAGTTGGAAAAATAAAAGGGGAGGGAAAAAACCTAAATGGCATTTGTGTGTCTAATTCAGAGATAGCTTTGAAGTTGGAAACCTGCCTCACCTTATGCAAGAAAGCTGAGCAAAAGAAACCAAGACTAGCCAAGGTGGGAAGGAGGGAAATCATTGATCACCTACAAAGTAAAAGAAAGCAGAGATACCCAGAGTTAAAGCAGCAAGTCACTTCCCTGTGGCCACACATATAATAATGAGTCACATTTATATATTACTTTGGAGGTTGCAAGGCTTGTCCACACTGATCTCAATAGTATATTATATCCACATTTCAAGCAAGGAAACTGAGGCAGAAGGAGGTGAAGTGATTTATTCAGGCCACATAGCTAGTAAGTATCAAAGATAAGATTCAAACCAAGTTTCCTCCTATCTCCAAATCCACCTCTTTTACACCAGGCTATCTTTTAGCATATACATAAATAATGTATAATATATAATATATAATGTATATTAATTAATATTAATCATTACTTATTAAAATAATTAATAATATGAATATATAAATGTTAATGTGATAAATTATTTATTAATGTGATGTATTAATTGATAATGATTATTAGTATATATTAATATTATTGATTAAATCAATTGATAAATATATATTAATATACAATGTATAATATGATTATCACATCATTTTATAGGTTAACTTCCAAGTAAATATTCTTGTAAACTTTGGATAAAGCATTGCAGTTTTGACAATCTTTGACATTTTGTCTTCTTTGGATCAGGAAGCAAATTTTTTTGACAATTTAAAAACAGCACTTAAAAAACAAACTTAGGGCTCATATCAGGCTCAACCATTCTAGCCAGGATCATTATGAGTAGTTTGGGCATCCAGGGAAACAACATATATAGGACAAGAAGCATGAAAAGATTCTCAAATCAATGTCTAATCCATGATGTAAAAATAATTCAAATACTTAAAGCAAATTCAATTAAGCAAGAGAAAAAATCAGTTTGTCCCTTCTATTTTGTGCCACCTAGATTTTGGTATATTGGGGTAATATCCCTGCTGTCCCATCTTGAAGACAACTCTCTGCCTGACTCATTGGAAATTTCTACTTCCAGAATTCTTCATAAAAATGCAAAATAGAGAAATACACGAAGAGAATAAGATTCAAGAAGTGCTTAAGTTTTTTTTTTTTAATGCAGTATCATTACTCTCTAAATAACAGATTAAAAAATAATGAACACATACTAACAAGTAGGTTAAGGAGATATATGTTCTATCCCTGATTCTGCCAATGACTAGTACTGTGATCAGTCATATGATATCTCCAAGGTTTAGTTCCTTTATCTTTAAAGGAAGGAGTAGAGAAGACTAAATGATCTCTATTGTTCCTTTTGAATCTGATATTCTAATTCTATAAGTAAAAGAAACCCTTCTTCTAGCTTCAAATCCTGACATTCCATCAAATAGTACTCATTTAAATGTTAGCTCTGCCTATAACACAACATGGAAATTCAGGGCACATCTCTACTTTGTACTTTCCAAAAACTGACATAAAATAATGGATTCTTCATAGATATTAAGAAGGACTCTTTCAATTTTGCTGCCAATTGTAAGCCTGTTAAGCTGCACACCCTTCTGATGATAAACTATAATAATATGATTTATCTTAAAGCACCCAAACATCTCCATAAATTGAATTTACTTTATCTTTCTCTTAAAGAAAAACCTTATTTGGTTTTCTAAGTTGTCCTTTTCGTACGATATTATTCACCTTATGATAAACTGAACGTATTTGTTTTTTTTTAAGAGCTAGTTCCATATGACTCTTGGAAAGAATGTTATGATATTCTTTCTTCTTGGATCCAACTTCTATGTCTCTCTCTCTCTCTGTCTTTCTCTCTCTCTCTCTCTCTCTCTCTCTCTCTCTCTCTCTCTCTTCCCTTTCTCTCTCTCTCTCTCTTTCTCTCTCTCTCTGAACCATGTGGATTTCTATGGGACAATTCTCTTTATTCGTATCACTAACCTCAAATGTAAATACAAATAGCTTAATCTTTATAACTCAAAAAGCAATATGGTTTTGTAGCTCACCAACATCCCAAACTTCCTATCTATCTCCTAGGTAATCTGGCTCAAATAAGTCAAAAGAAATACTCCAAGTAAATGCTTTCAAATGCTTCTGGCAACTTTAAAATATATTTTATTAATAGTATGTGTTTTTACATCACCTATATTTCCCATTGTATCTCTCCTTCTCTTTTCAGAGGGCCATCCCTAATAATAAAGAAGAAAAGAAAAATAAGGAAAGGGTCAGCAAAACTAACCAACAAATCAAAAAAATTTCATGTTATATGTAATACCCACTGCATCTGATTGTGAAAATATGATAATCAAGCTTGTTGCCCTCCAAAAAAAGTGATATGAAAAGTGCTTCTCCTTTGTTGCAAAGATTGAGAGTCATGGGTATGAATGCTATTAGGCATTTTAATAGTCTCAGCTACCCATAAATGGAAATGCCTATGGAATAATGAGTTCATTGTCATATGCAACCACAAACTGAAGAGTGGATAAGGAATTGATACCTTCATATCAATTGAATTAGATAAACTCTAGATCCTTTTCCAAGTGGGTGAATCCAGGAGCCTGTGAAATGCATGACATCCATTTGCTATGGCTACAAATGCTACTTAACATCAAATCTGATTTCTATTACTAAACATGAAACAAGGGGCAGCATGACACAGTGAATAATGTGACAGCCTTAGAAGCAGGAAGAGCTCAAAAGAGGTCCAAATCCTCCTCTTTTGTACATTAGGCTGACCTTAGACAATTTATTTAAACCCTCATTATCCCTGTGAACTCTCTTAAAACTACAGACAGAATTCTGATCTAACTCAAATTTCCTACAATGGAAGTTACCCAAAATGGAAGTACTCCATACCACTGAAGTCACAGATATGAGCAAAAAAGAAAACCTAAAACAATAAGTAATTATGAAAAGAAAACATGGAAACAAAGGTCTGAAAAGCACATTCTCTTGGGATTTTTTTCATTGCCAAGATGCTAATTTTTTTCAGTTTCCATAATCTAGTAGATCTTTGAGGAATTATAACACTATTCCCAGATATAATGGCAGAATCAGGTGTTTTTAGAAAATATATGAGACATGGTTATGATTATCTGTGTCTTCCACAGAGGATTTGTTTGGCACCCTTCTGATTTGCTCAAAATAGCTGTTATTTTTAATATCATATAGCTGCCCAATCCTCCACTGGACCTTTGTTTCCCAAAGGCTAATAAGCAGCGCAGCCAAAAGTTTGGGCAGGTTCTACCAAACGGGAAAAACTATTTTCTATTTTCTTTTTTTTTTTTTTTGCCCTTCTCTTCTAATTCTACTCTTCTCTGTTTTTCTGATTCTATTCCAATCTGTCTGACTGCTATTTCTCAGCTTCTTTTGCTGGTTCATTACCCATGGTACACCCCTTTAAGAGCTGGTCTTACTTTCTCAGCCTTCCTCCCTTCTCTCTCTATAATCTCTATATGGATGAGCTCATCATCTTAGTTTAATTATTATCCCAATGCAGATGAATCAAAGAGCTATGCATCCAGTTCTAATATGTCCTCTGAACTTCAGACTTCCATTAGAAAGTGAATGTTGTACATCTAAGATAGTGAATTAGGGGCAAAAACTTAACTGAGCTCTCCCAACATTCCCCTCTAAACAACTAAAATAACTTTTCAGATCAAATTCTGGAAATATCAGAGTCAACAAAAGGTCAACAAGAGATATTTTTCCATTCTAAGAAAAATTAAGAGGTAGGGAGAAAAAGTATGTTACAATGGAGTGGAGACCAACAGAGTAAGGGCACACCATACTATTTCAACACCAGTGGTGGGACCTAGAAATAATTGCAGAAAAAAAGAAAAAAAGAATTGCAGCAATAGCTTTGGGAGCTCTCAAATGAGACACAGGAAGGGGGTTGGACAATTGGTCAGGAAAAAAATTATAGGAGACTCTTTACTGGCACTAGTTGGCAACTCTATTGTCCATAACCAATTCTGGATCACAGTTCTAGGGTGGTCTGTAACAAGAAAACAGGGGTTTTGGTCACAGATCCAAGGCAGAGGTGTGCTAGCACTGGTAAATGCAGAAAAGCAGAGCACCTGGTTCCAAGGACAAGGGGAATTGTGGCTGAACTTGTGGCTGCAGCAGAGTCAGGACTTGTATTAATAAATACCATTAATTATACTAATAAATGATACTAATATCAGAGTACAGACCAGGATCACATCCCCTTGGAAGTACTTAAGATTTGCATATCCCTTTCTCCACTTCCAGAACTCACTCTGAAAGCATCAACATAAAGAATCCTGAAACTTGAAAAAAACACCCCAAGCTAAACAGAGCCCAACTTTAATGTAAAGTTCAAAGTCAAGCAATAAACTTGAAAAAATGATCATACAACAACAAAAAATTTACCATAAAAAGTTACTATGGTGGCAGGAAAGACCAAGACATATCTCAGAAGAGGACAACAAAGTGAAAACTACAAAGCCTCAAAGACAAATATTAATTGAACCCAAGCCCAACAAGAATTTCAGGAACTCTGTGTGTGTGTGTGTGTGTGTGTGTGTGTGTGTGTGTGTGAGAGAGAGAGAGAGAGAGAGAGAGACAGAGACAGAGAGAGACAGAGACAGAGAAAGAGAGAGAGAGGAAGAGAGAGAGAGAGAGAGAGAGAGAGAGAGAGAGGAAGAGAGAGAGAGAGAGGAAGAGAGAGAGAGAGAGATGAAAATGGTAGAGGAAAAACTAGGGGAAGAAATGAGAAAGATGCAAAAAAGTTATGAAAAGGAAGTTAGCTTGACAAAAGGAGCATACACACACACACACACCCTGCACATACACACTAATGAAAATAGTACTTTAAAAACAGAATTAGCCTAGTGGTAAGAGACTCGCAAAAATTCATTGACAAAAAGAACTTCCGAAAAAGCATAATAGGTCAAATGGAAAAGAAAGTACAAAAATTCATAGAAAAAAAATTTCTTTTTTTTTCCTGAGGCAATTGGGGTTAAGTGACTTGCTCAGGGTCACACAGCTAGGAAATATTAAGTGTCTGAGGTCAGATTTGAACTCAGGGCCTTCTGACTTCAGGGCTGGTGTTCTATGCACTGCACCACTTCGCTGCCTGGAGAAAAAAAAAAGTTCTTTAAAAAAAAAAATTGGTCAGATGGAAAAGGAGGCACAAAATTTGCTTACTAAAAACATTAAAAATTAGAATTGGGCAAGTAAAAACTAATGACTCTCTAAGACATAAAGAAACAGTAAAATGAAGTCAATACTTCAATAAGAGAAAGCAGTGTACTTTCTGACACCTGCAATACTTAGCATTGTTTTGAAAATGACACATAATAGAAAAGATGAACCCATGGAGTAAGTCCCATGTCAGAAACAGTAGAAAGCTCTCAGAAGGCAGAAACTAGGATGGATATCTTGGAAGAAGAATACAGAAAAAAAAAAGAAAAGAAAGAAAAACCAGATGACTACAGGAACTGTGAATCTGAAAATGAGGATCTAGAATAAATGAAAAAAGAAGACAAATAACAAAAATGTTTAAAAATCATTTTTGAAAGGAGTCCAAAAAATAAAATTTTAAAAAGTTATGAGCAGGTGAAGGGAAGGAAAGGAAAGGGGAATGTATCTAATTTATTATGAAGAAAAAAATTATTATTATTATGGAGTATAAATATACAATCAGATAAAAGCAAGAGAGAAGAACTAATTAAACAAAACCCTAAAAATAAAGGGGTAAAAAACAAGAAGAGTATGTGAGGTGAAGGGAAGAAAGCCAGTGGAAACAAGGCAGTCTAAAAAATATTAAATAAAGTAGCTAAAGGATTATAATATTACGCTTACAATAGAAGGAGGATCACAACTTTAAAAAAATAATTTTAGAGATAGGTAAAGGAAAATATAAACCAAACAAACTTTTAATGATGTTTAAGCAATTCAATGATGAATTAAATAATTCAATAAAATGAAAAGGGAGTGACAGAGTGGATAAGAAAACAAAACCCTGCAGTCTGTTGCTTACAAGAAGCACACACACACACACACACACACACACACACACACACAAAAGATGAATCAAAAATAAAACCGAGAAAATTGGGGCAAATATATCATGCATCAAATGAATGTTAAAAAAAAATAAGCAAGAGTTGCCATTATGCTCTCAGACAATGCAAAAACAAATATCTAAAATGTAAAAAGGGATAAACAAGAAAATTACATTATACTAAAAATAAACCATAAACCACAAACCAATACCAGAGATAAACTTATATGCTCCAAATGTTTTGTTATCCAGATTCATAAAGGAAACATTATCTGAGTTTCAAGAAAACACATATTCTAATACAAAAGAGACTGTCGATTTTTAAGCGTAACAGTAACATCAACAAAAGGGAAACAAATTAACTAAACAAATTTATAAAAGAACTTGAGTTAAAGGACTTTTGGTGTCTTCTAAATCAATACACATATTTCTAGGCAGGAACTTTAAAAAAAATCAAGCTTGTATTAGGGCACATAGATATTACAAACAAACATAAAAAGGCAGAAATAGTCAATACTTTTTTTATAGACCATATTATAATAAGAATAGAATTCAATTCAAGGACTACAAATGGAAGATACAGACTTAAATGGATACTTGAAAATTAAATCTTAAATAATTAATAGGATAAAGAACAAATCACAGAAACAATAACTGTATTAAAAAAAATCATGATAATGAAAACATCCCAAAATTTCAAGGATGCAGCTGAAGCTGCTGTCCACCAGTTAATATCAGTTCTTACAATCATACATTAGAAAGAGAAGACCAATGAACTAAAAATGAATTTTTAAAATTAAAAATCAATAAGTAAAATTTAAAATAAGTACAAAAAGGATATTTTAAATTACAGGAACAATAGATAAATTAAAGAAAAACATAGAAATGATAAATAAAACTAAAATCTGTTTTTTGAAAATACTGGTAAGGTTGATATACCCTTAGCTAACCTGATTAAAAAGAAAATCAAAACAATAAAATAGCAAATGAGCAGATGAAGTCACAGCATAACCAAAATAAGTCAAAAGAATAATTAGAATATATTATGCAGGGACAGCTAGGTAGCACAATGGATAAAGCACCAGCCCTGAAGTCAGGAGGACCTCAATTCAAATCCAACCTCAGACATTTAACACTTTCTAGCTGTGTGACCCTAGGCAAGTCACTTAACCCCCAATTGCCTTAGCAATTTTATATATATATATATATGTAATGCAAAGTTATATGCTTAGAAAATAGAACACAAAAGAATAGAGGAAAATCTTCAAAAAATTAAATACTCAAACTATTAAAAGATGAGATAAAGATAACCCAATCTCAGAAAATGAAATTTATCTAGCTGTAAAGAAACTACCAAAAGGGGGGAAAAAACTAGATTTAATGGATTAACTGGATACACTTTTAAAGAATGTTTAAAGAATAATACCCATACTTCACAAATTATTGTTAAAAACTGAGAAAGAAAAATCCTACCAGAAAGATTTTATGAGATAAATGTAGTGTTAATGCCTAAACCTAAAAAGATAAAATATATAAAGAAAATTATAGGTAAATATCATTAATGAATATCAACTCAGAAATTTTAAACAAAATCCTATCAAACATATTACACTTATTTATCCAAGAAATCATTCATTATGTTCAAAAGGGACTTATACCAGGCATACAAAAATGATTCAACATCAGGAAAACAATCAATATAATTAGTCATATTAAATTCCAAAACATCCCAAACCACATGATCTTAATAAGTGCAGAAAAAGCCTTCAACAAAGTACAAAACTTTTATGCTAAAATCCTGACAAAACATAGGCATAGAGAAACTTTTCTAATATCATAAAAAGTATAAAACCAAAAGCAAGTATCATATGCAATAGAGACACTATATCCTTTTCCAGTAAATATAGGAATAAAGTAAGGATGCCCACTCTCTCCATTATTTTGATATCATCCTAGACATGTTAGCAATAGCAATAAGACAAAAGAAAGTAATAAAAATAATAAAGAAAGGTAAAGGAGATAAAATAATCCCTGTTTACTAATGACATGATGGTTTACATAAAAAAATAAATAAATAAATAAACAGAGAATTAGCAAAGATTCTAATGGAGATAACTAATAATAAATTCATCAAAGTTTCAAGGTAAAAAATAAACCATCAAAAACCAAAAATCTTAATGTGATACTGTAGTATCACATTCTGATCTGGAATATCAAATTGTACTCAAATCATCTCTATTATTAGTGTTTGAATTTAGCTGTTTGAAAGGTGCCACTGTATGGTTAGAGCAAATAGTTTGTATTTGGATTGATTGGATTGATAACTATCAGTAGCAGCATTTATGTGGTCAAAATGTCAAAAATAAAAATTAAATTAGAGATTTTTCTTAATGTTGTTAGAATATAACATGAAAAATTTTTGAATAAATCACAAGCAAATGTTAGTGCACTTCAGATTTAAGCATATTTTAACCAATTCTGGTTACCTTGTCTGAAATATAGCTAACAATTTTTGAAGTACATCTGGAAACAGTTTATGAAAAGATGGAAGGAGAATTTCTTATACTAAGGACCTTTAGAAAAACAAAGCCATGGAAGATTTTTTTCTTAAATTTTAAAATGTTTATTGAAATATTGTTTAGGTAAAACAGGATAAACCTACTGTAGCCAAATTTCTCCCATTTTCATAATTATTTCTTAAAATAACTAAAGTTAATATGAAGTATCATTTCATGATTATTATAATATTTTATATGACATTAAAGTTTTTCCAGCTTAAAAAAAAACAAAAATCTTTTTACATAATAATAACAAAACACAAGAAAGAATTATAGAAAGGTAAATTTCATTTCATGTAACTACAAAATGAATAAAATATCTGGGGATCAATCTCCCAAAGCACACAAAATATTTGTAGAGATTCAATTGCAAAGAATTCCTTTAAAAATTAAAGAACCTAAATAGATTAAAGAAAGTTCAGTACTCCTGACTATCCCTTGCCAATATAATAAAAATAACAATATTCCCAAAATTACTTTACATTTTAATGTTATACCAATCAAATTACCAAGAGTTAGCTTTTCAGAGTTTGATAAATTAGTAACAAAATTCATTTGAAAAAATAAAAAACTAAAATATCAAGGGAAATAATGAAGAGAAGTAAAGATGAAGAGGGGACTAGCACCTCCAGACCTCATATTATATTATAAAACTTTAGTCATTAATACCATCTGGTTTTTTGTTTAAAATGGAGAGAGAGAACAACAGAGCAGACTGAAAAGGGGAGAGATTCAGAAACAAGAGAACTCAGTAACCCCTGTGTTTGATAAAAATGGAAAACATGTTACCCAGGGGAAATTCCCTATTTAATCCCTCCCAAAAATAAAAAATAAAAAATAAACTTTTAGGAAAACTGGAAAGCAGTCCAGAAGAAATTAGACTTAGATCAACAATTACATCACAAATAATATATTTTAAATAAATAATCTTAATATAAAAGTCATATTTTTTAAAATGAAAAGAATGGATATTGTGTCTCTCACAGTTATCACTAAATGATAAAGTCAATTACAAAAGATAAAATAGATAACTGATTACTTAAAACTGAAAAGTTTCTGCACAGACAAGAAGGGAAGTGATCTAAGAGAAAAAAAAATCTTTTTACAAGATTTTTCTGATAAGGATTTAATATTCAAGATATATATTTTTTTAATTCATACAGATGTGTGTAATAGCTATTCCCCAATAGATAAAGGGACAAAGGATATAAACATTTTTCAAAAGCAGAACTGCAGCTCCCTTTGTTTCTTCTTCCCTCTCCTTTTCTCTTTTCCTTCCTTCCTCACTCCACTTCCTTCCTACTCTTCCTCTCCTCTCCCATCCCTATCCTTCTCTCCATCCTCTCTCCTTCCTAGACAATGCAGTGGTGGATACAGCCACGGAGCCCACCAAGGTGGACATAACAGGGCTGTTCCAGGACATGTTCATTAAGATGAATTGAGAGCCACAAGTAAAGACTATAAATTTCTGGAAAATAATAAACTGTGTAGCTTGAAGTATCCAGAATTGAAAGATTGCAGTAAACATAAGTAGAAACTTAAATGACCTTGGAGGGGATGCGGGAAAACGGGGACACTGATGCATTGTTGGTGGAGTTGTGAACAAATCCAGCCATTCTGGAGAGCAATCTGGAATTATGCCCAAAAAGTTATCAAACTGTGCATATCCTTTGATCCAGCAGTGTTTCTATTAGGCTTATACCCCAAAGAGATACTAAAAAAGGGAAAGGGACCTGTATGTGCCAAAATGTTTGTGGCAGCCCTGTTTGTAGTGGCTAGAAACTGGAAAATGAATGGATGCCCATCAATTGGAGAATGGCTGGGTAAATTGTGGTATATGAATGTTATGGAATATTATTGCTCTGTAAGGAATGACCAGCAGGATGAATACAGAGAGGCTTGGAGAGACCTACATGGACTGATGCTAAGTGAGATGAGCAGAACCAGGAGATCATTATACACTTCGACAACGATATTGTATGAGGATGTATTCTGATGGAAGTGGATTTCTATGACAAAGAGACCTAACTGAGTTTCAATGGATAAATGATGGACAGAAACAGCTACACCCAAAGAAGGAACACTGGGAAATGAATGTGAACTATTTGCATTTTTGATTTTCTTCCCGAGTTATTTTTACCTTCTGAATCTAATTCTCCCTGTGCAGCGGGAGAACTGTTCGGTTCTGCAAATATGTATTGTATCTAGGACATACTGCAACATATTTAACATATATAGGACTGCTTGCCATCTTGGGGGGGGGTGGAGGGAGGGAGGGGAAAAAACGAAACATAAGCGAGTGCAAGGGATAATGTTGTAAAAAATTACCCTGGCATGGATTCTGTCAATACAAAGTTATTATTAAATAAAATAAAATTAAAAAAAAAAAACAAAAGAAACTTAAATGACCTAAGTCAGAAATTTGCAGCACGTCAGCCTTATCTGGATCACATCACTGTAATTGAGGAGCAAGTAGCAGCTGCTGAGCAAGCAGCCTACAAGTTGGACGCATATTCAAAGAAACTAGAAGCTACTTACAAGAAGTTAGAGAGGCAATGAAAGAATTCTGTAGCACAAAGACTTTAACTCCAAGGATGTCTCATAAAGCTGAAATGTGTTGGATGGAACTTAGCAAATTCTATGCTTCAGCTCCATAAAAGGTAGTGGTCTTTCTGGTCCAAAGAGAATCGCAGCACCGTCTTTGGTTAGATGTGTGACTTTGGGATTCATTGATGTATTTCTAAAACTGTATCCCTGGATTTCCACTTATCATGTGCTTGATTGTGTGCCTTGGATCAAGGCTCAGAAATCAGGATCAGCTCCTGGCAGAGCAGATACAGGTGAGCTGCTCCATCTCCTTGTCTCCTCCCTCCTTTCCTTCTCTCTTTGACTCCATTCTGAATGTGCTCCACCCCTTCTAACCTGTTCTTGAACTTAAATAATAAATGCCGATTTAGAATTTTAAAAAAAAAAAGAAATGCAAAATATTCACAACCATATGAAAAAATGTTCCACATCATTAATAAGAGAAATGAAAAACAAAGCAACTGTCAAGTTTCAAATCACATCCTAAAAATTGTCAAAAATGGCAATAGTCTTTGTTGGAGCAGTTGTGGGAAGACAAGCATACTAAATCATGGTTGATGGAGCAATGGCATAACTATTTTGAAAATCAATTTGAATTTAAACTAATAAAATGGCTAAAATATCCCTATCCTTTGAACCAGAGACTCCATTTCTTGAGTATCAAGAAAGCCACTAATAAAAAAAAAAGCCATATGTTGGAATCTTTACAAACTGCTAACTAATTAGAGTTGATCTAATCTTACAAGAAGATGTTTTGGGCAGAACCTGAAACAAGGTACTAAGTAGAACTAATTAGTACAATGCTTGTGTTTGCACCTTTACTCATTGGAGTTCACAAGTATGCCAGCTTCACAAAGTAAACTTTGTAACTTTGGGAATTCACACCTCCCTTAAAGCTCTTAGGGCCAGAGAGCACTATGGGAGAAAACCCACAATTCCTCCCTCTCATATAAAAGAAACAGACAGAGGCTCTCAATCAGATTTCACCAGAATGACATGAAGAGTGGAGCTGGCTGGAGGCTGAAGAAAGCAGAGGCAGAGGCTGAAGGACAAAACCTTTGGATTTGGCGACATTCGGAGAGAGCTCTTGGAACCAAGCAGAGAGATAGGCCTCTACGCTAACCGGGCTATATTGGAGATAATAAAAGATCTGAACTTTTATCACCTGGCTGCATTTGGGAAGATCACCACATTTTGGCACCCGAACAGGGACCGACAAAATCCTGATTCCAGGGAAGGTACCCAGAGAGAACCTTTATAATATTTTGAGAAGAACAAGAACCCAACATTTGAACTCCAACAGCCATATATATTAAATTATTTATAGCAACATTTTTGTGATAGCTAAGAATTGAAAACAAAATAGACATCCATTCATTGAGAAATATCTAAATAAATTGTGGTATCATTAATATAAGAAGTGATGTAGGTGATGAATAAAGGGAAATACAGAAAGATATATATGTTTTGACACAGAATGAAATGTTGAGCCAAGAAAACAATATACATAGTAATTACAACAATGTAAATGAATAGGACAACACACCAAAAATATCAAAATGAAATATAGCAAAATTATAAAGGACTCAAATGAAGAGATATGATGAGCCATCCCCAAACTACCCTTTGGTGGAGGCAAGTAATCCATAGATGCTTCACATTGCACATGTTTTGGGGCTTCCATAATATATCTGCTTTGTTGATTCTTTTCCTCTATTAAAAAAACTCTGTCATATGGGTGGCTCTTGGGGACTGGGTGAGGAATATATATATATATTAATATATATATATATGGAATAATATAGAGATGGTAAGAAACAAAAATATCAATAAAAACTATTTTAAATGCAATTTAGATATACCAAATGGGAAACTCCAAATAACAAACTCCATATGTACAAAAAAGAATTTATCATTTTCTCCAAAAGACCTGTCTCTTTTCTAAAATTCCCTTTTTCTGTTAAATGTATCACTGTTTTTTAAATCTCTAAGGTTCATAATTTCAGGATAATTCTTGACTACTTGCTGTTCCTTATCCCATGTTTCCATTTGCCAAATCTTGCTGTTTTTTCTTCATAGCATTTCTCATATCAGATTCCACTCTATACTCACAAGTTCAATTCTTCATAACTCTAACCCAGACTATTGTGAAGATCTGCTCAATGGTCCCCGTCTTCAGTCTCCTCATACTCAAATTCATCTTCCACATCACTTCCAAAATGATTTTTCTATAAGGACATTTTAAAACACATCACTTTCCAACTCAATAAACTCCGATGGCTCCCTATTACCTCTAGAATCAAATATGAACTTTTATTTAGCTTTAAAGTCATTTATAACCTGGTCATATTATAAATTATATATTATATAATATTATAAATTATTATAATTCTACTATAATTATAAATTATATTCCCTTATTACCCTTTGTGGCCCAGCCAAACTAGCTTTTGGTGTTCCTCACAGAAGGTATTCCATTTCCCATGTTGTTGCCTTTGAGCTGGTCATCCTTAATGACCAGAATATAGTCTCCTCATGCATTTCTCAAACAATTTCTCTCTTCCAACCAGCACTGAAGTTTTTCCTGATCCCCCTAAATATCAGTTCTTTCCCTCTATAAAATACTTTGTATTTATTTGTGGTTTTCTGTATATATTACATGTTGTCTCCACAAGTAAAATGTTAGATCTTTAAAAGTAGGATTTATTTCTTCTTTTTTTTATTTTCTTCTTTTTCCCTTACCACCTAGCCCAGTGTCTATTACATAATGGGTAGTAAATAGTTGTTGACTGATACAGGTCCAGGATGGATCATATATCTAGCAAGAATTTAAGTGAGTTTAAAGATCACCTGATCAGCATAATGGAAGTGTCAGCTACTTTCAAAGGCCACAATGACACTTTACGATGGAGGGACTCTACATCAGTAAAGGGAGCTCCACATGAACCAAAAAAAAAAAAAAAAAAAGATGCTTAAACTATTAGAGCAAATATCTTCTCAATATCCAAAGAAGTACAGGAACTAGTATTATCCTCTCCATCTTATAGAAGAGGAAACTGAGCACATACATAATAAGCAATCGGTTACTATAAAAGCAGGGATACATCTTAGTTAGGCATGGTGCCATAGTAAACAGTACTGGACTTGTCTGGAGAGCTCTGGTTTCAAATGCAGTCTCTAACATTACCTAGTCATATTAACAGGGGTTTATTTAAGTTCTCTAGTTTTGGTTAAAATGGAGATAATACCTTCAGGACCTGCCTCATTAGCTTATAATGAAGAGTCAAATTAACAAATCCACCAAAAAATTCTAGTTTGGGATAGAAGATTAAACTTGGGAAAATAAAGAATAAAACCAAAGAAGTCATGATCAAGAACTGATTTGTATATTAAATTTTATATTAATTTTATATTTAAAATGCTCTAAGATTTCAAAAAGAGAAGGTATCATTGTGATCTGCATGTAGAACATTCATTAAGGGAGGGACCATAGAAATATATAAATAGACTATTCCTCTTATTTTATAGATATAGAAATTGAGGCCAAAAAAGTTAAATAAGCTTACACTAGCTAACCTGCCATCCAATTAAATTACCCAAAAGTATTTTATTGAATTAGAAAAATAATAATAAAATTCAAACACAAAATCAAAAATATTGAAGGAATTAATGAAAAAAAGTAAAGAAGACTTAGCAATACCAGATTTTAAACTGTATTATGAGGAAATGACTATCAAAACTATCAAAAATTATCTTAATTACTGTTAAGAAAGAGAAAGGTAGATTAGTAGAATATAGTAGTCACATAATACACAATAAAAATGATAATTATAACTTTGTATTTGACAAATGCAATGATTTAAGCTTTTAAGATAAAAATTCACTAGTAAAGTGGTTGAGGAAACTGGAAAGTAGTTTGGTTAAAAAGCAGGTATAGTCTGGCAAAAACTAGGTATAGACTAATATTTTATGCCATTTAACAATATAAAGTCAAAATGATACATGACCTGTTAAGGAAAATGCTATCCACTCTAGAGAAAGAAATGATAAATAGAAGTATGCACAGTATGGTTTTGTGTGTGTGTGTGTGTGTGTGTGTGTGTGTGTGTGAGAGAGAGAGAGAGAGAGAGAGAGAGAGAGAGAGAGAGAGAGAGTTCTAAATTTAAATTAAAAGTGTAACCAAAAAATACAATTAAATTTTAAATAAACATGGCCTATCTTCCCAAATCTGATTCAATTTTTGAGTAGGAAGATAATATTTAAATAAAAATACCTCAACTAGTGCTCAAGGAACTATTTTTCCCCAGAACCATATAGGGCACTTCCACTGCTGTCTAGGTATTTGTCTATCTCTAAACATGGACTAGAAGCAATAAGATAAAAATCATACTTTATGAATATTGCCAGTACTCCAGGACTCAGTAGTTAGCTTGCTATTGCTTATATCTGTTATTATTAAGTTTCTAGCTCTGCAGGTAAGCGAATTGTCACTCATTCATTCAGTTGTGACCACTTTTTGTGACATTCTTATATTCTCTATATTTCTCAAAGTTTGTTCAAATTCACATTCATTGTTTACATGACAATATCTATCCATCTCATCCTCCTGTCCCCTCTTCTTCTGCCTTCAGTCTTTCCCAACATCAGTCTTTTTTAAGCATTTCATCTTCTTATTATATGACCAAGGTATTTAAATTTCAGCTTCAGTATTTGACTTTCCAGTGAATAGCCTAAATTATTTTTTATCCTTGATTGATTTGATCTCTTTACTGTCCAAAAGACTCTTAAAAGTCTTCAGAACTATAATGCAATGGCATCAGTTCTGCAATTCTCAGCTTTCCTTATAGCCCTATTTTCACAATCATATACATTGCTACTAAGAAGAAAAAAACATAGCCTTAACTACACAGACCTTTGTTGGCAAGGTGATGTCTCTGCTTTTAAGTGTACTATACAAATTTGTCAGAGTTTTCTTTCCAAGGAATAAGTATCTTTTAATGTTATGGTTGCAGTTGCTAGTGATCTTTGAGGCTAAGAAAACATAAACTGCCACTGTTTCCATTACTTCTTTTTGCCACAAAGTGATAGCACCAGTTGCCAAATTTTTGTGGTCTTTTTATGTTGTTTCAAGCCAACTTTTATGCTCCTTTCTTTCATTTTCATCAAGAGGCTTCTTAATTCCTCTTCACTTTCTGTCATCACAGTGCTATCATCTGAATATCTGAAATAGTTGATATTGATGTTTACTGAAATTTATATTTATCAATTATCAATTTATCCATTAAGCTTAATTCTAGCTTTAGATTCATCCACCCACATATAAGTTATTTAACTTAACAAGGTAACAACATATGGCTTTATTGCACTCCTTTTCCAGTTTTAAATTAATCAATTGTTCCATGTTTGATTCTAACTGTTGCTTCTTGGCTTGCATACAGGATCTTCAGGAAATAAGCAAAATGATGTAGTATTTCCATCTCTTTGAAGGCTACATAGTGTAGTCAATGATACAGAAGTAGGTTTTTTTTTAAACTCCTTTGCTTTCTCCATAATCTAGCAAAAATTGGCAATTTGATCTCTAGTTCCTCTTTGAAAACAAGACTGCTCTTTGGTAATTCTTAGTTCACATACTGCTGAAATCTTGCTTGCAGAATCTTAAACAAAACCTTGCTGGCATGTGAAATGAGTATAATTATTTTGTGATTTGAACATTCCTTAGCATTGCCGTCTTTATGACTGGGACATAAACTAATCTTTTCCAATCCAGTGGCCACTAGAATGAAAATAGGTGATGAAGTTGTGAAGTCAATCGTGTATATGAACAAGATATGACAAATATGTGTTCTTTTCCCAAAATCTAGTAAGATTTTCTAAATCTCTTCCTTTTTCTATTTCTATTTCCCTTTGCCTTTCTCCATTTTGTTTGCCTGCCTCTAGTTCTCCATCTGTCTCATTTTCTCCTTTTCTATTCCTTTCCTAGGGACCAAAGAAATTGGTGCAATGTCCAGAGATGCTCTTGACTACCAAGAGCACTTCTCTAGAAGACTGTCATTATCTACAGAACACAAAATTTAACAACAGAGCAGAACTGCCAAATGACAAATTAGAATCCCCCCAAATAAATTTCCTTTTTGTATGTTTTACCACAGCCATTTTATTCTTCTAGATTACCACACACACACACACACACACACACACACACACACACACACCACTCCAACACTATCTGAAGCAATGTAATGGACTAAATGGGGATTTGGGGGGTGTCCCTGCAATAAATAAATTCTATCCTGGCAATCACAAATTCAGTGGCAGGACAGTTATTTTCAGGGTTGTGTTCACTTGTATGTCATCTGAATTTCAAAGAGAATTTCACCCAAAATTAAATGAGCTTATGCTAAGTTGGAAAATGATCTTACCATAGGGTCGGCTGCCAATATCTTGATATTAGCCAATTTTTATATTTTGTTACAGTAATCTGTGCAACGACCTGACAAGCAGCAGTCTCTATGAGCCGTCACTGGGAAATAAGTCAATCTCTTTTAATGGAAAATTCTATTGAAATGGAGATTTTAGGTAGTTTTCCCTTGATCCAATCACAAAACAGTGTTGGAAGCTTTCCCTAGGCATTTCTGTTGCCTTCTCCCCCTCCCTTTCTATTTCTTTGTGTAGGTGGAAAATCCACCTAGAATGAATTTAAAGTAAAGGAATATTGTGACAAACCAGCCAAATACAAGGCACTAAATTCATGTTTCCAATGACAAATGCCTTCAGTACCATAAGATGACAGCTAATCAAATGAGTTCTGATTTCTGATGTATATTTACATTTAAATGCTTTAAAGATCTATAATGTCATCCATGTTGGGACTCCCTCCATTGAAGCAGATTATAATTCCCTTCCACCTCTCAGTAGAAGATTTCCTGAGATTTTTTTGTGGGGGCAGGGAGGAGAGAGAGAGAGAGAGAGAGAGAGAGAGAGAGAGAGAGAGAGAGAGAGAGAGAAAGCCTGACCAGAATCACAAAATCTCAGAAGCCCAACCTAACTCAAAACCAGAATCCTCTCTATAATAACCTCTACAAAATAGTCCTCCAGCTTCTATCTGTAGTGACAGAGAACTCACTACTTTATAAATTAGTCCATTCAATTTTTGCACAATGTACACAATAACAGCAAGATATGCAATGATCAGCTATGAAAGATTTGGTTCTTCTTAGTGCTTCAGTGATCCAAAGCAATCCCAATTTACTTTGGACAGATAATGCCATCTGCATCCAGAAAAGTAACTATGAAGATTGAATGTTAATCAACACATGCTATGTTCACTTCTTTTTCCTGTTTTTTTTTTGTCACCATAGTTTTTCCCTTTTGTTCTGATTTTTCTCTACCAATATAGTTCACAAAGTAATCTGTGTTAAAAATAAATTAATTTTTTAAAAAATTTGCACAATATCAACTCATGGCTCCTAATTCTGCCTTCTGGCACCAAGCAAAATCAATTTAATCTCACTTCTACATGACAGTCCTTCAATAACTTGAAGACAGAAATTATGCGCCCCCCACCCCATCTCAGCCAAATCTTCTCTTCTCCAAAACTAAACATTATTTTCTCTTGTTAATATCCTAAAATTTAGTGCCCAGAACTGAATATAAAATTAGTTTATTTGAAATTAATTATATTTGGTCCTCAAATGGCAGGTGAGTCCATCACTACTCCCATATTTTAAGTTTTTCTTACTCAATGGTACTGCCTAAGCTTATACTTTAATGGTATACAACGAGATATTTACCAGAAAAAAGGAAAAGTAGTTTAAACCCTCACTAAAACTCTGGGACTTATAGTTTTTCCTTTTATTTTTTCCCCAAAACCAAAAAGAAATGGAACATGAACAAATTAGACTGGACTAGTAGAGTTCCGCCTGCCCAATTGTATTAAACATCTTCAAGGTAGACAGAGTTTAGGCAATAATAGCAAATGAAGGAAGCTTTGTGTGAAAATTAACTCTAAACATTAAAGCAATTAGAATCTTTTCCTTACTCTATATTCTCCTTTAAGGAATGGAAAGGGGAGGGGTGATGACACATTAAGTGGCAATATGGATGTGACTAGATAGAAACACAGGATAGAAACCAATAAAACTATGGCATTTTTTTACTCTCATTTTTCCCTTGGTTCCATCTGCAAATGATATGCATTGTTTACTCCTGTTTCTCTGTTCTTTTAAACTAGTCTACTGACTGTTTTAACTTTTACATGGTCTTTCTAAATCGTTTTAATTGTGTTCTGAATTAATACCTTTATTATAAAGAATGTAGCCAAGAGGGAAGCCAGTTACCACTTGACAATATATAATTTAAAAAGCAAGGGATCTTCATCTCATCTAGTGACTGGAAGTTATTTGAAGACTCAGAATTTCTATGAATATTATTAATAAACAGCACTAACAAGTTTCCCCAAATCAAGGATAAAGGATGACTATATGAAGTTATGGACCATTGCCCTGGGCTAAAATTACAATCTTAATATTTTACAAATAGATAGCAAATGGCTGATTTCAGAGACTTATAAGAATTGATGCTGAGTGAGATGAACAAAACTAGAACAAGGGACATAGTATCAGCAAGATTATGTGATGAACTTGGCTCTTCTCAACAATGTAATGATTAAAGACAATTCCATTAGACTTGGAATGGAAAAATGCCATTCACATCCAGAGAGAGAACTATGGAGACTGAATGTGGATTGAAATATATTGTTTTCACCTTTTGCTTTTTGTTTGGTTGGTTGCTGGCTTTTTCTTTCTCATGGTTTTCTCCCTGTTAGCCTGGTTTTTCTTGCACAGCATGACAAATGTGGAGAAACTTTTAAAGGGATTTCATATGTTTAATCTATATTGGATTGTTTATAGTCTTGGAGAGGGAGAAGGGAAGGAAGGGAGGGAGAAAAAGTTGGTACACAAGGCCTTGCAGGGATGAATGTTAAAAACTATCTTTGCATATTTTTAGAAAAAAATACTATTGAGGGAAAAAATGTGAAACAAAATAGATGGCTAAATAAAAGCTAATATGAAACAAGGTCTCTAACCTAAGACAAAAGGAAGGAGAGTTTGAGGTGTAACCAGTAAGAAAGGCACACTCTCTATGTTCTCTATGATTTCATAGGAGATTCAATTCCATCCCTTTTGGGTGGGAGAAGTAAAGCTCACAGCCAAAATCTTCCCTCTGTGACAGCTGCTTGCTACAGGGATGAGAACCCATAATCATTTCCATGCCTCAGAGTAGGATGAGTAGAGTCTCAAGATATTGCATATATTTTTATTCATTTTGCATGCTCTTATTTTAAGACTGATAACTTGCTAAAACAACTAGGAAAGCTACTCATTAGTTATATAATCAGAGCAAGAGATAACAGACAGAAAGCCAATCTTTTTCCTTAGTACTCACAGAATGTCACAATTTGGAGCAAGGTTCCCAGCACAATAAATGAACCCCCGGGGCGGGGGGGGGGGGGGGGGGGTTGTAACAATTGGTTGCAGAGCCCCTTCATAAGCTGTAGGTAACATTTTTTCCCTTTCATTTTCTATTACAGACCAAGAAAATGAAAGTGGGAAGGTAAAAAGATTCAATTAAAAAATAACCAAGTTGGAGGATTAAACCAGGACATGGAGCTCTGGCAGAAATTTTAAAATGGAGACACAAGCTTTTAGTCTTTTTATCACTCTACCCATGGGAACAATGATCCACAGATACCTATGATTGGATCTGGCAGACTGATGGTCAAGGAATATCAGAAAAATACACCAGAAAACTGGTCAAAAAGATGCAAAAATGGCACCAAATTACTCTTCCTGGAACAGCTGCTTGAGGGGTCCTATAGCAGATTAGTATAACTGGTGTCTAGGAGCAGGAGAGTAAAAAATATGGTTCCCTGCCTTTTCTATGAGTCTGTGAAAGCAGTATACTAGACAATGCTTCTTCCTAAAGACATTTGGCTTGCATCTGGGTAACACCAGATGTGGAAAACTAAATGGAGATAAGGAAAAGTTAAGATTTCAGAACTTACTAGGAGCTTTGGGATGCCAGTCTCCTAATGCTGTATTTTTCACTTTGGGTTTCATCCAGTAAATATAGTCCACATGTAAATGAGCAATGGAGCAGGCAACTGGGGAAGAGATTAGAACCACAATTGGATGGGCTCTGAACCATTAAACAAATCATGAGTTATTGTCCAGAATGTATTCATGCCCTTAGACAAAAGCTTTGGAAAGCCCTTGGAAAAGCAGGGCAGAGTGGTTAGGGGAGAAGGGGGAGGTTGCAGAAACTGACACAGCCAGTACATGAGCATCAGAAATAGGTCATCCAGCTCAAGCTTTGAGTACCATCTAGCGGTTTGATTAGATATAGCAAATCACTGGCTAATGTGTGATGAGTCCCTCAAGCCCAAAGTGAAACCTGGTGGTTTAATATGGTATAGCATGTTATAGGGTATAAGCCCTATTCAGTGGTATTACTCAATCAATTACTCAATCAATTTTATTAACAGATGAGATACTGGTCCTGCCTTTGTCAAATGAAGAAGAGCATAAGAGAATGAATTACAGGAAGACGGGGATAATGACTACATCAGCTGAGGTTGGATGGTGAGCATCCCAGGTGAGGTAGATCACAGATCCATCAAAGTGCTGAAATTTATGAGAGTCCTCAGTACACAAATTTTCCTGGCTGTAAAATGGAGGATAATAGTATTTTCCCCTATCTTCCACTCCCTCCTTTGCCAGTGGGCTACTTAACCTCTCTCTATAGCTTGTCTCACCCAGGTCTATAATCAATTTTCTCCTTAGGCTGTTGTTACCATGACCTGCATGTGAATTGGATTTAAGTGAGGGAGACTGGGCAAGGTCACCTGCCTCACTTTCCCCTCGGAGCCATCGGGGTCCAGTGGTCAGATATAGAGCAGGATGGCCCCAGATAAAATGGGAAACCTTGACCTTTTTAAGCTATGATCTTCAACAGATCTCAGTCTGACTGAGGCTAGTAGTTGTTAAGGAAAAGACCCTCCTCTTTCTCCTAGTCCAAAAATAATTTTAAATAAATATGTAAATGAATGACTCTGGGAGGGGAAGACCCTCAGGGTTTGGGCCAGAGCAGAAATGACTGCTATTTATATTCAGTCTGAGTTAATAAGGACCAGCAAGGGGAATATAAGGAGCCCTGTGCTAGGATCTCACTGCCTTTGCCTATCCCCATCTCTCCTTGTCATGACAAGAAGTCAGAATACTATTTCTTCTCCATCGCCAGTTCCAGACTCAACCTCTACTACCTTCACTCAGTAACTTCTCCCTCTTCAAAATTCCTTTTAATAAGTGTATCACCCAGTCAAGATCTTTGCAACTGTTGCCAGAAGACTCTCCTTCCTTCTTCAATGATACAGTGCCTCTCTCCATCTCAATTCTACTCTAATATGAGGAAATATTAACATACATTTTGGTACTTCTCAAGTGTTCTAAGTTCCAGTTTCCTCAATCGCCCCGAAGTCCATGAGCTACTCCTCCATTCCACCTAATCTACGTTCAGGGATGCTTGTGCCCTTGTTCTTGCCATGACCCATAAACATTCCAGTTCCATGTTCATGAAATCAAAACTGCCTTTATTTGAATATAATCTTTTATCATTTTAACTTTCTCTCTGACTTATTACTCTCTAGCTCTGTCCATCATCTGCATTGCTATCTTTAATCCATCCAGCCCTTGCTTCTTGTCCAGCTCATCACCCTGCACTGATGGGTGCTTCACTTTTCCCTTTCTGATTCAATTCTATTCAATTCCACCCTCTGCACTGGAGTATATTGCCTCCTTATCGTATATTGATCAAGCCAAATCCTAACTTCATATTACTCTCATCTTTTAGTATCTTTGCTGCTATTCATGTTCTGCTTAACAGAACTGGAAAAAATTGCAAATGCACACCCAAAAAAACCCATGCTGACTGAGTTCACTACAAATTTCTGTTACATAATCTCAGCTGTACCTTTACTGCAGCAAAGCAATCCTTTTATACTTTCCTAATTGATTCACTTTCCCACTCATCACAGCAGTATGTAAAACCATTTTATTCCTTCTCAGCTCTCATGGTAGTTCCCCACCTGCTCATCTGAAAATCTTGTATTATACTTCACTAAAAAAAAGTTGAAGCTGCTATCAATCACCTATTTTCCCCTCTTGTTCATCTCACATCACTTGAACATCTTCCCCCACTATCTCTTTCATCACCCTTGTATTAAAATCCTACCATGTGCAAACTTGATTCTATTCTATAACTTCTGTTCTAGAAGATTGCCCTCTCTATCATTCCCAGGCTTATGAATCTTCAGTCTCTCCCTAGATACTTACATATATACTGATCTCTTCTCTGTCTTTAAAAAAAAAAAAAAAACAGCCTCACTTGATCTGATCTTCCCCAATAGATAGCATACTATATCTTTCCCTGCTTCTTAGTTACACTTCTTGAGGAAGCCTTCTGTACATATTGCATCTACTTTCTCTCCTCTCAATCTTTTCTATACCATATGATGATTCTGCTTTCATGATCATCTAACTGGAACTGTTCTCCCCAAAGTTACCAATGATCTCCTAATTGTTGTTATATCATTTCAATTATATCCAGTTCTCTGTGACATCATTCTGGGATTTTCTCTCTTAGCAAAGCTATTGGATTAATTTGTCATTTCCTTCTCCAGATCATTTTACTGAGAAAAAAAGTGACTTGTCCAAGATCACATAGATAGCAAATGTCTGAGACCAGATATGAAATCATAAAGATGAGTCTTCCTGACTCCCAACCCAGGACTCTATTCATTGCACCACCAATCTGCCCACCAAATCTAATGATATTTTCTCAGTTCTCATTCTTGATCTCTGTGTGGCCTTTAAAACTCTTGACGATCCTTGTCTTTTTAACACTTTCTTCTCTGCAAATTTTCATAACATTGCTGTCTCTTGATTGTCCTCCTACCTTTCTGACTATTCTTTCTGTCTCCTTTCCAGGATTTTCACACCTTCTAACCATGGGTGTCTCCCAAGGCTCCATCCAGTACTCCTCATTTGGTGATCTCATCAGCTCCCAAGGGTTCAAATATAACCAATATGTGGATGATTTCCAGATCCATGGATCCAACCCTAACCTATTTCCCAAAATCCAGATTTAAATAACCATCAACCCTTGGGATATCTCTAACTGTATGTCCTATAGACATCTCAAACTAAACATGTTCATAATAGAACTTATTTGTTTTTTTTTTCTTTTTTCCTCTCTTCCCAATTTCTCTATTACTGTCAAGAATATCATCATCTTCCCAGTTATACAGGCTTGCAATTTCAGGGTCCTCCTCAATTCCTTACTTGCACTCACACCCATAATCAAACTTTTGCCAAGTCTTATTCTTCCATCTTCACAATAATTCTCATTAAATTTCTCCTCTCTATTCATACAGCTACAACTATTCTTTGGGCCCTCATCACTTCACATATTAACTATTTCAATACCTTCTTCTTTTTCTGTCATAGATTCTAATCCAAATTGGAGGCATACCTGCAGATTCATGTCTGTGAAATCTATCCTTGCTCTCATATCTGGATGCCCAGCCTTTCGTCAATCCTACAAGTCTTCTTGAGCTCTGAATCATCAAGTAATTGTCTAAAAGGGACTTTTTCTCAGCCCCACATTGGAAGGGAGAAGGAAATAGGCATGTATTTAATGACCATTGTATCCTAAGCACTTTTCAAATATTATCCCCCTTTGATTCTTACAACAATACAATAAGATAGATGTTATTATATTTCCCATTTACAGATGAGGAAACTGAGGCAAATGGTGGTCACAAAGCTAGTTACACAGGATCATATGTCTAGTAAGTATTTGAGGTAGATTTGAACTTAGGTTTTCCTGACTCAAGGGCCAGAGTTCCATCCACTGAGGTACCCAGCTATTTAACAATGGTAATTTAGCATGCCCCTGGGGGGCAAAGGACCTATATTAAAATAGGATAACACATCTAAAGCTAGAAAGGACTTCAGAGAACATATAATCTGGGACTTCTTAACACTTTTAACATCTTAAGTCCTTTGACAGTTTGATGTAGCCTATGAACCCTTTCTTAGAACATTTTTAAAGACATAAAATATTTAGAATTTCCAATAGGACCAATTAAATTGAAATAAATATTAAATAAAAGAGACTTTTTATCTAATTCAAGTTAATATACCCCTTAAATATATGCTTGAACTGCTGCTTAAGCACAACTTTTTAGACCAAACCTTTCATTTATCAGATTAGGAAATTATATCCTAGAGACATAAAGTGACTTGTTCAGAGTTTCAAAGAGAGTGGCAGGGCAAGATTTGAACCCAAATTCTCTAATTCCAAATGTGATTCTCTTTTCGCTGTTCCATGTTGCCTTCTGGCCTTTCATCACCCTCTGAATCCTAGAAACACCACTCTATGAGATTTTATAAAGATAAATCTACAAAATTCTCAAAGACTTTGAGCTCTTTGAAAAACAGTAGCTAGGGAACAATAGCTCATCTTTTCCTACTGTTAGCAGTTTCTGTCAAAACTACAGGCCTTCTTTTCATACTGTTGCTATTATGAAGCCAAAAGGTATACATAATCATGTGTTAAACATCCCCTCCTTTTACAGCAGGTTCTAACAATGGAGTTGACTTATTAGGAGATCTTTACTTCCCTACCCTTCAGGGAAAGCTTCACTGTGAATATTTAAAGTGTGTTGCAAATGTCATTTCAAGCTTTCCTTGCCATGTCATGTGATTATAACTCAGTTTACTTCACAGTAAGAATATGCAAATAAGCATAGCATGTCTTTATGCTGAGATAAAATATTACCATAATTTTCTTGCTACTATGCCAGTTATTCCATGCTGGGCAGATTCCATTCCCCAATTTGTTTCTGTCATCTAGACTTCATCTGACAAACTCACACACACATACATACACACACATCATAGGAACATAAAAATCTCCAAACATTAAAAGCATGTCTGAATTTGTGCGTGGACTCTTAGAAGGGAAAAAATGTTCCCAGCCTATTCTAGGAAAAAGCTGGACAGACTGTAAGGTTTGTCTCATCATCTGGAAAGTCACTGATTTCTCCAAATAATACATCTCAAAAGAGGAGAGTCCACATAAGGCGAATGTCCAGTGATATCTGATCCTAGTTATACAGGGAAAGGAAGAATCCATTCTTTCCAATCCCATCAGACATATATACTATAGCCTATATACTTGTGCAGCTAGGAATACAACCAGAGTGAACTGGATCCATTAGGACAGACCTTTGATAGAGATGTCTACTGGACAGGTTTCCTTTGAGACTGGGAAGTAAAAGGTTTGCCTTGATTGCTCTGCACAAGTGGCTGTAGGAAGCAGCCTCCTAAACTTGATGGATAGCTTCAGGAACTAACCTGCCATCTCATAGGAGTGCTCAAACATGAGAGATCAACCAAGTAAGACAGTGAAACTTTAAACCACTATAGATTAAATTAGATAACCATTCACTTTGGAGAGTTTTTTTTTTTCACTTGGTTGTTTTTAAAAATAAAACTTAATAACTTTCTTTTTGTGATCCATTAATATAGGTTTTATTTCTTTTTTGACAAATTACTTTTGGTGATTTAGGGGGAAAAAATAAGAAAGGGCAACCCAATTCTTTTTAAATAGTCGTAAAGAATCTCTTTAAAAGAACAATAAGGATTTTATAATTTATATAGAGAAGGCATTTCCCTGCCCTATAAAGTTTAAAGAAAGGAAACAAGTACAAATCTGCAGAAAGCATATACTATATACAATTGGGTGACTGATTACATACTCAAATAATTATTGTCCTTTCAAAAGTCAACCAGTTTAGAGGCTAGATGCTAATTCTGGTGATATTCTGGCTATTCCCACATTCTTCTGAAATTGCCCTTCAGAAGCCATGAAAGTCTATTCAATATTTTTACTTTAGCAAGTCTTCATTTTTTAGCATTGATTTAATTTGAGGCAACAAACTACTTAGGGTCAAAGAGATAATTGTGATGATGAAGACATGGAACCAGTTTTATTTGTGCCTCAAAATTGTTCAAAAGGGTAGCAAAAGGAAGAAGGCATGTGGTGGAGAATGAAGATAGTAATAGTCGTTAAAATAAAAATGGACCGACAGTCATTCAAATATGTGGGAATTTCCAAACAGGAAATTCCAAAACAGGAAGCCTGGGAATATTTGTTTTTTTAAGAAATTGTTTTCAAAAGACTCCATTTTGAGTAAGCTAGAAACATATAGTTAGATATACTTCTGCTACATATAGAAAGAATCACTTCCATCCATCATGCTGAGACAGAGGTTCTTAAAAGTTCTTTATATCTATTCAGGAAAAAAAGACAATATTTGAGACTTCTGCTACCCACTGAGTCACTTTCTAAGGAAATGGGTCACCAATAATTGGGTCACTGAAGAGCACAAGCCATGGTCCTTCAGTTAGGTAGAAGAAATATATCTAAGTTAATTAAATAATCACCTAGGATTTCCTCCTCTACTACTTACCACCAGATTTTTTAAATTGTCTCTCCTCTATCTAAAAATAGAAGTTTTGATATGCTGTGTGGATGGTAATATTTCCATTAACTGTTTAAAAACAAGCTATTACAAGAAAACATTGATAAATGGCTTCCTCTAGGGGAGATATATGCATCATTTAACAGATGATGCTTATCCTGGTTAAGTGAAGTGCCCTTAAATACTGCTTTTGTGAATATCAGTTACTTGTGGGGTGGATAGGGAGAAACTTCACACAGAAAAGCACACCGAATTTGTGATGATAGCAGGCATTAGTATACCACTTCAAGGTTTGCAGAGCACTTTACAAATATTCACCAATTTAATCCTCAAAATTACAACCTCAAGTAAGCAAAACTGTGCTTGAGGGAAAAAAAAAATCAGTTAAAATGGAAGACTTGGGATTAAAGAGAAAGTTCCTTATTGGGAATAAAGAGAAATAAGAAACAAGAAAAGGATACCCAGGGATATTATCTTCATTTTACACATAAGGGAACTACAGATCAAAGTTGTTAAATAATTTTTCATAATCACATAGACCAAGGCAGAATATCAAACATAGGTTTCAATACCAGGCTTTTCTACATATGCACTCCAGTTCTCTTTGTAGTAAACTACATTTCCTCACAGTAAACAAAATGCACGTTGTATTATCATTCTGTTAGGCAACCTGGTAGTGCAGTGCATCAAGCATCAGACCTGGAGTGAGGAAGAACCGAGTTCAAATCCTAGTTATAGGACCTTAAGCAAGTCTAAGCCTAAGGTCAAGTCAATTAATTTTGCTTTGCCTCAGTTTCCTCCATCATAAAGTAGGGATAATAATAGCACCTATCTCTCAGGACTTTGTGAAAATCAGAAGAGATAAATTTGCAAAGCATTTAGTAGGGTACCTGGTAGGTGCTACATAAATGCTAGCGATTATTATTAGCCAGAGAATACAAACTCCTTTCTTTTCTTTCTATATTGATTTAAAAAAAAAAACATATCCTATTAATCCAAAATAACAAGACATTAGGTAGTTTTGCAAAACTAGTGGAGAAAAGAGGAGAAAAAAAGATGAACAGGCTGAGAAAACAAAAAACAAATATATTTAATATCATCAGAAATCACCAGGTCAGTCCCAACCAAATACCCTCACATCTAAATAAATATAATGCCAATGGTGATCTTTGGGGACAACTAGATAGCACAGTAGATAGAGTGCTAAGCCTGGAATCAGGAATATTCCTATTCCTGAATTCAAATCTAGTCTCAGGCACTTACTACTTGTGTGACCTTAGGCAAATAATTTAACTCTATTTGCCTCAATTGTTCATCTGTAAAATGAGCTGGAGAAGGAAATGGCAAACTACTCTAGTATCTTTATCAAGAAAACCGCAAATGGGGTCATGAATAGTTGGACACAACTGAAGCAACTGAAAAACTACCACAAAACCTTTGGTTAAACAAAAAATACAGATTTATTAAGCTGCTTGGTAGGAAAGTACATGCTTATGAACAGGTTCATCTACTTATCTGATTTTCTCTATTTTTACGTCTCACCTTTTCTTTTTAGTTAAATCTATATCTACCAATTCTTAATGTCAGAAGACTAAAGCTATTCTCACTTGCACAATCTAACAATAGCCAAGGAATTTGACTAATTAGTTCATGCAAAAATCATACTTCTGACTGGGAGATAAATCAACCAGTTGAGGTGAAGGAGAAGGAATATTTTGCTTTCCCATATCATGATAATTGTGTTTTACAACAAAACTTTATCTGTACTTTCTCCTATTTACTTGTGTGAATATTGATGTCTCAACCTCCATAACCTCAGTTTCTTCATTTATAAAAATGAAGTCATTGTACTAGATTTGTCCTTCCAGCTCTAAATCTATGATTTTTATGAGCCTGATTTTCATAGGACTCTACTGAATATTTCCAAAGTTTCTTTGAAAACACTAGAGTCCCACAAAATAAACTTGTTAGCCTCTTTGTCAATGTCTTTATTATCCCAGAGATTAAAAAAAAAAATTGAACTCAAAAACTTTTAAATTCATTCTACTCACTGATCTGCTTGCAGACAGATTTTATTTAGTTCCCCAAAAGGGATTTCATGGAATGTAGTATAGTGGAAACAGTGTTTATCTGAAAGTCAGGAAATCTGAGTTTGAATGTTGCCTTTAATACACATCAGTCATATAGTAATGAGCCCCAGTTTTCCAGTCAGTATAAACAAGATAATGACATTTGCCCTACTCACAACATCTTATATGGATATTATAAGAAAAAAAATTTGTATCCCTTAAAAACAATGCAAAAGAAAAATATTAATATTATTACATTGTCTGAAACATTGATTTAAATTATTATAGTTTTGGAACATTGGTTTGCAGCATAAGATTTAAAAGACCTTAAGATTCCTTGGTTTCGAATCAAGCACTGACTCAGCCATGTGATTTCAACAAGCAAAAAAGAAGTACCTCACTTGCTAAGAAAAATGTGGTTGATGATATTGGAAATGAATATCAATTAGTGTTTTAAAACTGTTTGATCCAAACCAGATATACTATTCTAAGAAATGTAGAATGATTAATTTATCCCCATACTTTTGCCCTTTTTATCCCAGTGCTTTTTTCCAGCTTGATCACCCACTGTATTCTTGGTTACTATACAGAATATTTCCAGCATTACAACAAAGTCCAAAAGGAATGACTCCTTTCCAATGAGGAGCTATTTATTTTATAATTAATAGAATATCCTTGGTAAGGTTTTTCTTTGTGGAACCCCATATTTAATCTTATACTCCAGAGAGAAGTGAGTTTGTTAAAAGGCTGATAAGTTGGAGGCACTAAAATTATCCAGATAGGGTTTGTAGGTCTCAAATTCATCAGACATTCTTCCAATCCTATTCTTGCTTTGATTTTGTTGTTAATATAGTTAGAAGAGAGGAATGGTTGCCTGAATTTTCTATAATTCAATTCTCTATATTGCTTTGGCTATAAAGAATTCCCTTTTGTATCAATTTCAACTAGTATAATATTAACTTATGTTAAGAAAACTACATTTAGCCAGCCACCTGGTTCCTGGATCCTGACTCTTATACAAATTATTAACAATCTCTATTTTTTGTTAACCAAAATCTCTTAAAATAATATAACTCATAGAATTGTTGACTCCTGAGTCATGGGTGAAACCAACATCACAGGAAGGAAAACCACATACTTTGCAGTGTGGTAAGGAACACTGTACAAGGATATAGAAGAGCTAGATTTTAGTTCTTTAAAATGCACCATTTATTAGCTATGTGATGTCAAACAAGTCATTTAACATGAAAGTTTTTGATTGATTAAGCTGTAAAATAGGGGTAATGATACTTTATCTGAAGGCAGGGAGATGGACCATATATCCATTTGTTTATTCAGAAAAAATTTATTAAATGTCTACCATGTCCAAAACATTATGGGGTGGAGTTGGAGAACACAACAAAAATGGAACTGCCCCTTTCCTCATAAAGCTCACATTCAAGGATGGAGATTAGAAGTAAATAAATATAAAATGTAGACAAAAAGTAACTTGAGGTACTAATTAATAGGGAGTGATATCTTCTCATGGAGAAGGTAACACCTGAACTAAGATTCCAAAAGGAAAAAGCAAGGAAGATGATAGTGGCAGATCCTGGGGACCATCTTCAGTGCAAAGGCACAGAAAAGTATGGAAATTATAAATAAGCTAGTGTGGAACAAATAGTGAATGAGGGAAAGTAATGTGAAATAAACCTAGAAAGATAGGCTGCAATCAAACCATGAAGGGCTTTAAATGCCAAACAGTAAAGTTCCTTGAAGTCCTTTCCTGCTCCTATGGTTTTGGTTTTATGAAATAACTTTCTCACACCCAGATGCCTATTGAAGAGTGGCAAAGATTTTCACCATTGACTCTACAGTTATGAAAATCAATTACTTCTCAGCTTAAAAAAAAAAAGTCCTACATAAATACAAGTTAAGCTGATAAGCTGTGAGAGTTGAGGAATATGTCTTCGTGAAATGAATGGCAAAATAAATGCTGAAACCCATGAAGGAAAAATGTCCCTCAGCCAGCTTTTATCATTCATACATAAAATTCTTCAATCAAGCTTTTCTTCAACTCAGTTTATGAAAAAGTTTATGGCAGATTAAAACCTACTTGGGCCTTCCTTTGTTACCTTTACTTCTACACATCAGGTTTCCCTAATGATTTGCCCTCCCTGCTGGACACATCTTCTCTGGGATATTAAGCTGTCTAACTTCATCCTTCCTGTGCTCCAACACAACTGCCAGAGGAATCCTTTGTCAAGGACTCCCAATGCTATCTGTGCTGTTGTGAGCAGTCTGTGCACAGGCCAGAGACTTAAGTGGGTCGGCTTTGTGGGAATTTGCAACAGAACAATGTGCCATAAAAGAACACCCCAGGAAGACATCAATAAAAGGGCAGAATAGCAAGTAGAAGAAATGGTATGGCTATTAATAACACTAATCGTTGATGTTGGTAACTGCTTCTTATTATGTGGATGGGTGACAGAAGGAAAGCCATGAAAAGGGACACCCTCCCCCAGGTTTGGGCTCACCTTCAGGAGGACAATCAACAACTGAGGGGAGATTAAAGCAACCCCTGCTATTAATTCTAAAGTGAGGAGTGAATGAATAGTCCTTATTCAAATCAGAAACAGAAAGTGATTAGTGGCAAAGCAGAGATCAGAAGCTAAATTGATTTTATGTAACTCAAATTACAATGGTCACACTTCTATAAAATAAATCCTGTCCTACTTCTAAATATGGTCTTCATTTCTGCAATTCTGACCCAAAGCAGGACCTTGGTTATCAACTTTCATCATCCATTTTTTTTCCCTGAGGTAATTTTTCAAAGGATGACCAAATATTTTGAGTGGTAGGCAAAATGTTAGAGGGGAAAATCTACCCACAAATTAGTCACAGCAGGAAAACAACATGAATTTTAAAACTATTCAAAAATTAAAACTTAATCAAGATTCCTTGATGTTGTATAATAATTATAATCATAAGAAACAGATATATGATATGTGGAGAATTCCAGACCACCAAGAGACTGCAGCTCTATGACTTGACTTAGATCCAAGATATGACTCGCTTAAATAATTATGCAGCCAATAAGGATCAGAGGTAATTTTTAAAGCCTGTCTTCTTTACTCAAATCGTATTCACTTTATAAGCACAATCATAGTAAAATTAACTTATATATGGTGGTATAGAGTGTTTGAACATTGACAAAGTAATTTTTCCATGGCAATCCTGTCAAATAGGTGACAAAGTTATTTTTATTCCTGCTTAACAAAAAGAAAACAAATTCAGTGATATGATTACTTCCCCAAAGTCACAAGCTGATAAACAGCAGGAAAAAAAGCCAACACCCATAATCCTATTTTATAAGGCATATATTTATAGAGCATTTTAAGGTTTGTAAAATGCTTTACACTTATTATTTCACTGAATCTTCACAACAATCTTATGAGGTAGGTATCATTATCATCCCTACTTTACAAATGAGGACATTGAAACCTAGGGAGTTTGTGATTTGCCCAAGGTCACACATTTGACAAATATTTGAGGCAGGATTTGAACTTAAATCTTACTGACTCCAAGTCCATTACTTTACCCACAAAACCTATCTTATAACTTAGATCTCTAGATTCTAGTGTTTTTCTTCTTATATTAAATTGCCTCCTTGAAGTGACATATGGAGACAATTCTGTACAGTGTAAAGAATACTGACTCTATAGTTAAAATATATGGGCTTAAATTCTGTCTCTAATACTTATGACCTATGAGACATAGGTCATAAATACTATGATCTATAATTTAAAAAGTCATTTAGCTTTCCTGAGCCTCTTTTTTATACCTTATAAAATAAGATGGGTAACCTAAAAAGCTCCTGAGGTTTTTTCTAGAGTGCTAGGTGGCACAGGGTGTAGAGCATTGATCCTGGAGTCAGGAAGAACCAAGTTTAAATCTAGCTTCAGACACCAGTTGTGTAAATTTGGACAAGGATATGATGTGTATAAAGATTCATAAATGCAAAGCATATAAAAATAATGCAAAGTAATATCAGAATGGCTAGAGTGCTAACAACAGAGAGGGAAAGAAGGGATCAAAATTTTTTCTTGCACTTTTTCTATTTAAAATTCTTAACAATACCACTCCTGATATTGAAATCTCCCTTATAACAAAGAAAAATCTCTGTGCAAAAGTTCTTAATGGACTTCAACTATGTATGAATTCCACGTTCCACACCCAGAGATATCTACCTTTATATTGTCATTAAAGGATGCTCTCTTAAAAAAATGAATTGATACATTTTCTAAATTGTATTTTTTAACCAGAATGTTTGAAGAATGCTTAACTTGTCTTAAAAGCAAAGGATCACAAAAATACGACACAATAAATGTGTTAATCCACTTTTTGGGAGGAAGTTAAACACTTTTTTGAGCTACATTAACTTTTTTCAGGCCAGTAAAGTATGTATTTCTGAAAACTTTGCTTTCTTTACCTTGCAAGAATGGCACTGGTAAGTCTGGTATCTGGAGTTTAAATCTCTAGTGACTGAGCAGTTTAATCCATAGAATCCAGCAGCCCTCTCTGCAAAGGGAGAAGTCTGTGCAGCAGAGCAAGACCTCACCCCCAGCACAAATCATCCCATTGCTGACCAATGCTGAAGCCATGATCCAGGGCTGACCAAGAGTGACAGCCTGACCTTGGGACCCCACAGGTCCCCACCTTTGGGTCAGATAAGCAACAAGATCTCTCCTCCAGGGATGACCATCAGAAAGATGCTGTTAATTTAACAATAAATCAGCAAGATCTCACCCCTGGAACAAGCCAGAAGCTAAATCCCACAACCAGGGAAACCAACAGGGAGCACCCCCCCAATATGAGACAGAGGGAATCCCATCCTCCAAAGAAAGCAAACCATTAAGACTTAAGTCCCAGTGAAAGCCAGCAATAAGACCTAGAGCTCCAGTGGGATAGTATAGGACCACAGCCAAATTCCTACATAAAAAAAAAAGTCACAAAAATGCAAAAATAAAAGAGCAAAAGAAAAAATAATTATAGAAAATTACTATGATAATAGCAAGGATAAATGCATAAATTTAGAAGAGGAAAATAGCATAATTTGGTGTCAGGCCCAAAAAAATTCCTGGAAGAACTTTAAAAGGATTTTAAAAAGCAAATTAGTGAAATAGAAGAACAACTGGGAAAATTAATGAGAGTAATACAAGAGAATTATAAAAAAAAGAGGTAATAGCATGGGAAAGCATATACAAAAATTTACCAGAGAAAATATTGCCTTAAAAAATAGAATTGACCAAATGGAAAAGGAAATAAAAAAACTCACCAAAGAAAAAAATTCCTTAAAAATTGGAATTGAAAGAGGAAACTTATGACTATCAGACATCAAAATACAATAAAACAAAAGCAAAAAAAGTTTTTTAAAAATAGAAGAAAATATAAAATTTCTCATTGGAAAAACAATTTACCTAGAAGACAGATCCAGGACAGATAATACAAGAATGAAAACCAAGATAAAAAAACTGAATAATATCTTTCAAGAAATTATTAAAGAAAATTGTCTTGATATATTAGAACCAGAGGGCAAAATAGAAATTGACAGAATCCATCAATCACTGCCTGAAAGAGATTCCAAAATGAAAACTTCCAGGAACATCATAGCCCAAGTTCAGAGCTTAAATATCAAATAGAAAGCATTGCAAGATTGTTGGTGGAGTTGTGAATGAATCCAACCATTCTGGAGAGCAATCTGGAATTATGCCCAAAAAGTTATCAAACTGTGCGTACCCTTTGATCCAGCAGTGTTACTCCTGGGCTTATACCCCAAAGAGATACTAAAGAAGGGAAAGGGACCTGTATGTGCCAAAATGTTTGTGGCAGCCCTGTTTGTAGTGGCTAGAAGCTGGAAAATGAATGGATGCCCATAAATTGGAGAATGTTTGAGTAAATTGTGGTATATGAATATTATGGAATATTATTGTTCTGGAAGAAATGACTAGCAGGATGAATACAGAGAGGCTTGGAGAGACTTACATGAACTGATGCTAAGTGAAATGAGCAGAACCAGGAGATCATTATATACCTCAACAACGATACTGTATGAAGATGTATTCTGATGGAAGTGGATTTCTTTGGCAAAGAGATCTAAATCAGTTTCAATTGATCAATGATGGACAGAAGCAACTACACTCAAAGAAAGAACACTGGGAAATGAATATAAACTGCTTGCATTTCTGTTTTTCTTCCCGGGTTATTTCTACCTTCTGTATCTAGGATATACTGTGGCATATTTAACATGTATAGGACTGCTTGCCATATGGGAGAGGGGGTGGAGGGAAGGAGGGGAAAAAAATCGGAACAGAAGTGAGTGCAAGGGATAATGTTGTAAAAAATTATCCTGGCATGGGTTCTGTCAATAAAAAAGTTATTTAAAAAAATAAATAAATAAAATTGTCAAGCAAAAAAAAAAAAAAAAAGCATTGCAAGCATCCAAAAAGAAATAATTCAAAAACATTATGTAGCTACATTCAGGACTACAAGAATTTGATAGTTTCCACAATAAAGAACCAGAGGGATTGAAATATTATATAGCAGAAGGCAAAAGATTAGGATATATAATTAAGCATATATATATAATAGCAAAACTGAATATAATCTTTCAGGGAAAATAATGGATATTTAATGAAATAGAAAACTTTCAAGCATTTCTAATTTAAAGACTAAGTTGACTAAAAAAATTAACCTCCAAATACAAGACTCAAGGGCAACATAAAAAGGTTAAAAAAAATAGAGAGAGAAACCATTCAATAAGGTTAAATTGTTTCTATATGGCAAGATAATATTTGCAACTCAACAACTTTATTACTATAAAAAACAATTAGGAGTTTATATAAACAGAGGGTGTGAATATAAGGTGACTTTGATGAGATGTACACAGCAGGGAAAAAAACAAAATAAAGGAATGAAAAAGAAAATTGCACTGGAAGAAGTAGAGTGGGGATTTAGTGGGGTAAATTATCCCATATAAAAATTGAATCTTTTTTTATCTTTTATGAAAAGCTATAATGGAGATAAAGATGGGGGGAAGCAGATAAAGCTTGAATTTTACTCTCATCAAAATTGATTCAATTAAGGAATAGCATATATACTCAGTTGGATATAAAAATCTAAAGAAGTAAAAAGATATCGGGATTATAGAAAGGTAGAGGGGGACTAATAAAAGGAAGGGTATATTTGGGAAAGTGATGATCAGAAGTAAAACACTTGTTAGAAGGCAAAGGTAGAAGAGAGAAAGAGAGAGAAAGAGAGAGAGAGAGAGAGAAAGAACTAAAAAAACTAGAATGAAGGGAAATACACAGTTATTATAACTATAAATATGAATGGGATAACATCAGAACAGATAGCAGATATCAAAAACAGACAGCAGAGCAGATTAAAAACCAGAATCCTACAATATGTTGTTTACAGGAAACACTTTTGAAGCACAGAGATACATACAGAATAAAGATAAAGAACATGAGCAGAATTTATTATGTTTCAGCTGCAACAAAGAAAGTAGGAGCAGCAACCATGATCTCAGACAAAGCAAAAACAAAAATAAATCTAATTAAAAGAGATAAAGAAGGAAATTTTATCTTTCTAAAAGATACCATAGACAATGAAATCAGTCATATTAATACTAAACATATACGCACCAACTGGTATAACATCCAAATGTTTGAAGAAAAAGTTGAATGAGTTACAGGAGGAAATAAAATATAAAACTATAATAGCAGGGAACCTAAAATTTCATCTCTCAGAACTAGATAAATCTAACCAAAAAGTAAATGAGAAAGAAATTAAGAAAGCAAATAAAATTTTGGAAAAGTTAAGTAGATCTCTGGAGAAAATTGGATAAGAATAGAAAGGAAACTATCTTTTTTCTCAGCAGCTATACAAAAACTGACCATGTATTAGGATAAAAATCTCACAACCAGTGCAGAAATAGTAAATTCACCCTTTTTAGATCAAAAAGTGATAAAAATTTCATTCAATAATGGACAATGGAAACAGATTTAAAATTAATTGGAAATCCAGTAATCTAATCCAAAAAAAAAAAAGAAATGTCAAAGAAAAAAATCATAGAAACAATCAACAATTTCATTAAAGATAATAACAATGAGAAAATATATCAATTTATAAGATGAAGTCAAGGCAGTACTTAGGGAAAGTTTATATCTCTAATTGTTTATATCAATAAGGTAAAGAAAAAAGTAGATCAATGAACTGGGCATGCAACTAAAAAATAGAAAAAAATAAATAAATGCTTCAATTAAACATGAAATTGGAAATCCTGAAACATCAAAAGAAAAGATTAATAAAACTAAAAGCAAGAAAACCACAGACTATTAGAAGCTGCTTTTATTAAAAGAAACAATAAAAGAGATAATCCTTTGGTTAAATTGATTTAATAAGAAAAGAATAAAACCAAATTACTAGTATCAAAAATGAAATGGGTGAATTTATCACCCATCAAGAGGAAATTAAAACAATTGTGGGGAGCTGTTTTGCCCAAATTTATGTCAATAAATGGATAATTATCTACAAAAAAATTTATAGTCCAGATTAAGAAAAGAAGAAATAAAATACTTAAATAACCCAGTCTTAGAAAAAGAAATTGAATGAGCCATCAACAAACTTTCTAAGAAAAAATTCCCATAACCAGATAATTCACAAGCAAATTCTATCAAACGTTTAAAGAACAATTAATCCCAATAATATATAAAATATTTGGGGAAAATATGGGAAGAAAGAATACTGCTAAATTCCTTTTAAAGCACAAATACAGTACGGATACCAAAGTAGGAAGAGCCAAAATATAAAAAGAAAATTATAGACCAATTTCCCAAATAAATAATGATGCAAATAAATTAAATAAATTGCTAGCAAAGAGATTTCAGCAATATAACACAAGGACACAGAGGGAAAAAAATTAAGGGATGAGAAAAAAAATTGCACTGGAAAAAAGGGGGGATTGAATGGGATACATTCCATATAAAAGAGGCATGAAGAGCTATAATGGAGATAAAGATGGGGGAATGCAGATAAAGCTTAAACTTTACTGTCATCAAAATTGGTTCAAAGAAGGAATAACATGCACACTCAGTAGGATATAAAAATCTATGTTATCCTCTCCAGAAATAAAAAAATACTAGGGTAATAGAAGGGAAAGAGGGGATTAGCAAAAGGAAGGGTATATTAGGGGAAATGACACAGGACAATATCACATGATAGCCAGGTAAGATTTATACCAAGAATGCAGAAATGATTCATAGTAAAGGGAAGACAACAGGAATATTATTTAATAAAAAACTGTTAATGACTTAACTATTCTCAGCATTACATTGATGCAAGACAATCCCACAGGACTAATAATGAAATATTTGCCCATCTCCAGAGAAAGAACTAATATGGTCTGATTATAGATTGCACATCTGATTCCTTACAATCTAAGGGAGGGAAGAGAGGAGGAAGGAATAGAATTTGGAACTCAAAATTTTAAATTAAAAATTTTTTTTTCATTGTTTTGGGGCAGCTAGATGGTGCAGTGAATAAATCACTGGCCCTGGAATCAGGAGGACCTGAGATAAAACCTAACCTCAGGCATTTAACACTTACTAGCTGTGTGTACTGGGCAAGTCACTTAACCTCAATTGTCTCTCAAAGAAAAAATTGTTTTACAAAGAAACATTCAAATCTATTCAAAGTTCAAGCAAAATCTTTATCAATTACTGCCTCACAGACAAGAACTCTGGAGAAAGGAGCTCCCAATAATATCATCTAGAAGAGAAATACGTAAGTACATGAAAACATTCCCTAACTGAAAACTAAAATCTTTGCAAAATTCCAGCTAGGGGAGATAACATTTGCAGCTGACAAAGACCTACCTTCATATTACCAGTAAGTGGTCCTTTGATTTGAAGGTTAATATCTGATGCAGAAGGATAAAAGCGGGGAGGGAGGGGAAAGGAAAGAAAGAAAATTCATTCAAGAAAATCTTAACATCTGTTTGGTATAGAGGTTATTTGTTCCATTCAACTTGAGTAGGGGAGCTATAGTGAGACAGAAATGTTTCAGAAAGACCATGTATCATTTAATTCTCCATTTCAGTGCTGACCTTGAATACTGCTCTGCTTCTGTGTTTTTAGAGTACAATTTGTTATTACAGTCAGGAAGTTTTCTCAGTATCGAGGAGCTAAAAGGCAGCAGGAGATTTTTTTCATGATTCAATGTCCAATGTTTTTCATACCTTGCAAAAAAAATATATATATATCTTTATGAGCAATGTGCTGACAAATGTTTAACAATCAGCTTACTGGGAAATAAAATGTACATAGGACATTAAACTTTTAAGTTTAATCTACATCATTAACACTCAATTTCTTAAATATAAACATTCAACAAAATGATAAATCAAATCCGAAATTGTAACATTTGCTAATTTATGAGAGGTAAACATATTCACACTGAAAATTTAATAATTGACTCTCTAGGGGCCATTTAGACCTGGCATTAGTATACCCCTAATGTAGTATGAAAAGAAGTGTTCACAACTCCAGGAGCAAGATAAAGAATTATGGGTGCTTGGGTGTACCCTGACTCTAGTAAGAAAATATAAACATTAGCTTGTTTGAAATTTTGTCAAGAGCCAGGAGTTTTCAAGTATTATACAAATTTCTTGAGAGTCTTCTTTTATGCTTAATATGACTAATTTTTTTTGAAATGCAGATGGGGCAAAATGAATGATTAGATGATATAATAAGGGATTCATAAGACAAATTTTAATTGGTCACCAAGCATTGAGAATACTAAAGGATGAGGATGGACCTCAAAGTATAAGAGGAAGAATCACTATGGAAGAAGGAAGAGATATCCTTCCACATATACACTGAACTTAGACCTCATGGTCCCCTAAATGTAATGTTTGTGTTTGAGATAGGGCTGCCTACTGTTTGTGTCTTCTTTTCCAGAAACAAGGTCTTACAAGATCTCAAACAGCAGCTGGTATCTTCTCCCCAACATGGGCACTCAGCTGCAGAGAGCATTTTCAGCCATAATCACAACAGAAGCAATAAGAGCAATGACAGAGGTGACAGCAGACTTTCTGAGAGAGAAAGGGTCACTCAGAAAGAAATCACAGAAAAGAGTTCACTTGACTTTTATTGGACTTTCATTTCATTCACTTAGTGAAGGTGAAATGGGGGGAAAAATAAAACATATGATCAGCCCTATTGCAAAAACCACAATGAAACTTGAATACTAGCTCCTCTGATTGTAATCACACTATGATTCTTTATTTCTTAGTATTATCTTTCTGTGTACAAAGAAAAAAAACCTGCCTACTCCATATATAGAAAAAGAAAAGAATAACATACAAAAATATACATATACCTTTCTATATTTTTATACCCTGTTCAGTCTCTTTCTATTCTAGTTTTTAAGATTCATTTTTCTATTTTATCTATATTATGTTATAATCAAGGACATTTGTTTAAATTCAGTGTATTATTTTACAACTTAAGCACTTACCATAAGTATCAGACTAGAAGATAAAGTTTAGATACGACCTCTAGAATGGAAATATTAGACCAACATAGATATCTGTAACACATAATACTATATAATATGTATAGTAGAGAGATATTCCAAAAAAGTAATATATGAGACCTGAAGGGGAAGATTATTACCAAATGGATAAGTCATGAAAGACATCCTGGAGAAAATGGCATTTGAATGAATATTTTAAGCTCAGTAGTTTGAACAAGAAAAGAAAGAGGGAGGTAAAGGAAAATAAAAAAGGGATTATATACAGGAAACAGCTTAAACAAAAGCATATAAACAAGGAAGTTTGGGGTCTATTGGTAACACAATAGTGTATAGTATGGCTGAAATATAGACTGCACAGAGTAGAGTAATATCTAGAGTAAATGTGTTCTATTCCAATATAACAAGAGATTTGGTGCTATAACATTCAAAATAAGAAAATGCTGCTTTATAAAAGCAGACAAAATCAAAGCTTATATGGAAGAACAAAAGCTCTAGAAAGCTGCTTCCACTTTCTCTCATTTCACTCTTCAAATTCCTGTGCAGGCTGATTTCTGATCTTAACATTCAATCAAAACAGAGCTAGAAAGTGGTTGTTTCATGAAAATCCAAAAACTGGCACTATCTCCCATGAGACCTGGATAGATATAACCAAGGACTCTGAATCCAAGAGTCTTGAAAATAATAATGACTCTCAGACCATTGACCATGCTAACAGTCCAGCCCCAGCAGCCATCCCTGGGGAATCAACTCCTTAGAAGAAGAGGACAGCCATCTCCACTTTTTGTTGAGCAACTAACTACCACCTGTGTCAAGCAAGTCAGCTTAACTGAAACAGAAAGGCATCCCTAAGGGTGAAAAGGGAGTAGCATGTGCCAGGAACGTCAAAATCATCACCACCATATTGGTCATTTCCTCCCCTTAAAAATCAATAGAGATGGCCCATGAAGATGAATTCAAGAGATTGAATTATAACACTGCCTAGGATTCTAGGTCAGGGTCCATGATCCTCACTGAAGAAATCAGTTACTATAGGATAGAGACATTTCTTCCTCATCAACTGCAACCAATGGAAGAATAAGTCTAAGAGTCTTAGAAGTACTGCCCAAGGTTACCAGATATTTTTCTAGCCCAGAACTCGAAACTATACACCTGGAAAGCAATCACCATAAAAGTGTTTTCTGGAAATTACTTTTGCAGGTGCTATAGCCATCATGGCTGAAGGCTCATGATTTCTTGCCACCAAAGTCCTTAATCCTATCAAATAACCCAAAATCAGGAACTCATGATTTTATCAATAGAAATTATGTTAAAGATTATGTATTACATTTTGTTTACCATTACCACTTGTCTTGTTACTACATTCATAACACCATGGGACGTTTCCATCTTGTAACTGAAATGTTCTATATGTTGTTTCAATCAGAATGTGAATTTATTGAAAGAAGGGCCTGTTTTGATTTTTTAACTGTATTTCCAGTACTTTGCACTTTGTAAGCATTTAACTAATACTTTTCATTCATTTACTCCAAAAAGAAGTTGAAACATTGATAATTTGGTGTGTTCTTTCACAAATTTTTTTCTGGGTGTATATATAGTGTTTATATATGCTGAAAGTTGAAACAGTCATTATTTCATGAGTATTATTATTGTAATTTTATGCAAATTTTTAAACAGTTGTCATGAGCTGCCAAGGCAAAAAAAAAAAAAAAATCTTCTAGTGGCCAACTTTCAGCTAATGCTCCTCTTTGGATGGGAGCTGATATATCACACAATAGGACCTTCCTGAGTCAACCTGTGTTAGAGCTATCATAAATTGCACTAGATTAACATTACCTTTAGAACCCCAGGTCCCTTCAATGCTGCAATGATACTTAAAGTAGGACTTTAGTGGATGATTTGTTTAAAAGTCAGACAATAAAGGAATGATGCAACTGAACATACACCAGAGTTGTGGTTAATTTAGAATTATGCAAATTAAATAACTAAAACATCCCATGGCTTTCCACTCGAAGATTCCACTGTTAGGCATTTTCCCCAAGGATCTCAGTGACAAAAAGAAAGCATCACATATATGGAAATCTAGCAGCACTTTTTGTGGTTTACAAAAACTAGAAAAAAATGTCTTCTTTTTAACGACTCACAATTTTGAATGTGACTAAATGACTAAACAAGTTGTGATAAACAAATATAGTGAAATATAACTAAGCTATAACAAATGATGGATAGAGAGGCATGGAAAGACTTGTATGAATTGAGCAAAGCAAAGTAAGCAGACTCAGGAAAACAATATACATAAAGATTGACATTGTAAATGAATAGAACAATAACAAAACTATAGAAATGATGCAGCAAAATTATAATGATGAAGCTTGACCCTAAACACAATCTATAAGATGTCATCTTCTCTTGCTTATTTGCACAAGCAGAAGGACCATGGATGTGGAACATAGCATTTAACATCAGAATTTTGTTTATTATGTTTATTAGTTTCATGGGTTTTTTTTATTTCTTCCTCTTTTTTTGATCTTAATAATAAGGGTAAAGGAGGTAAAAAGTAAAATTCCTAGGAAAGGAAACTCTTATGAATGTAGATCAGTACTTTCTCTGCAACTTGTGATCTTAAGAGAGTTATAGAGTACCAAAAGTTTAAATGACTTGCCCAGAATCGCACAGTCAGTTTGTGCCTGACAGGACTGAAACTCAGGACTTCGTGCTTTTAAGTCCAACTCCCTATGTACCATGCCACAGTGCTTTCTCTTAATAGTTATACAGATACATAGAAAATAAGACACAGAAAGAGAGAGACAGAGAGACAGAAAGACAGAGAGAGAGATAGACAGAAGAGGGGGGGGAAGGAGGAGAAAGAGACAGAGACAGAGACAGAGACAGAGAGAGAGAGAGAGAGAGAGAGAGAGAGAGAGAGAGAGAGAGAGAGAGGAGCCAAAGACAGAGACACAGAGACAGAAAAATAGAAAGTGATAGAGACTCAGAGAGATAGACACTAAGAGACAGAGACAGAGAGCAAGAGAGACAGTGACAGAGACAGAGACAGAGAGGCAGAAACTGAGAAAGAGACAGAGAGAGATACTAGGAGAATTATGGATGATACAGGGATGAACAGATAGATGGTAGCTAGTGACAGAGATAGAGATATGATAGATATAGAATCAGATGGACATAGATACAGGTACTAGTACAGATACAGGTACAGATACTGATACAGATACAGATTAGGGAAAGCCTAGAAATAAACAAAAGACAAAAGGCAGACTGGATTACATTTTTTGAAATTACAAAATTCTTCTAATCACCTTAAATTTCTTTCTGAAACAAAGCTAATATCCATCAATATTCTTCCAGTATTGTTAAATGGCCAAAAGACATGGAACATTATGGTCCTGAAGACTTGAAAATTAGTATCACAAGAGGTCGATGGAAAGCCACAAAGTAGACTATAATATACTATAAATGAGAAATTATGACAGAGTAGATGATCAAAAAAATGTATGAACAAAAGAAAAGAAAAATGATGGACTGATCATATGCCAAAAGAGAAGGATAACTGTTAATTAGCCTATTTGCTCCACTGGTATATTCATGATCTCAAGAGAATTGAGGAAGGCAATTCTTTTAGCATGCTCGGTGGACAACTGCAACAAATTTATGAAATAGTATACAATGTTCTTAGGTAACAGGCATGAGGAGTTATTACCTGCATGGTTAGACAGAATCCCCACTTCAGAGAGCTAGGAGATTTATTTGAATATTTCAACACACTTACTCCTACATATATGTGTAGCTTAATTTATGCATATATGCAGGTGGTGGTGTATATATGCATATATATATGCATATATACACCACCACCTGCATATATGCATAAATTAAGCTACATAATATCAGGTGTTGTCTGTCTTTTTTCGAAGAGGATCAATGACAGCACAGGTGATAACTATCTTGTGAGTACATTGGATTTAAGTGAGGCAGAGGTGCACAAAGTCATCACCTCCCTCTATTTTCCAGAGTTATGAAAGTCATTAAAGGCCACTGATGGCTTGGAATGAAGTGGATGATCGGGGAGTCTTCAATGTCTGGCCAAGCTCTAAGGACTCCACACCGCCTCCTTCAGCTGCCTTTATGACATTGGAATAAATTGTTCTCATCCCCCCATTTCATAGCTGATTCACCTGCAGATTTGAGCCTGTGGGACACCCTCCACCTGGTTTAGTCCCCCTGCTGAGCTGGAGCTTCATAGAGCAATAGGGGAGAATTGGGTATATGGGATATTCAGGGAGGTCTACCTTAAGACCAGAAGAGGCAGCTGGATGACTCAGCACTAGATCTGGAGTCAGGAAGCCCCCAGGTTCAAATTTGACCTCAGACACCACCAGCAAGTCATTTAATCTCTGTTTGCCTTAATCCACTGGAGAAAGAAGCAGCAAAGCACTTTGGTAATTTTGCTAAGAAAATCTCAAGAACAGTATGATTCATGGGGTCAAGAAGGGTAACACATGACTGAATAAATGAATAACAAAAAATAGGACAACTGTGACAAGCAAATACAAAAATCTTCTAAGAACCCCATAGAGGTAATCACCCAAAGCCTCAATAGCTCTCTATTTTGCAGCTGGAAACATTTCCAACATGCACAGTCATCTTTTCCCAATGGGAACAATCTTTAAGAACATATCCATTTGCTGCTTATTTTGTGGTTAGATACTCTCCCCAACTGCTATAGAATGTTAAGTGATTTTTAATTTAACAAGTATGTTCTTAACTCATCCTTTTTTTATGTTGTAGTAAATTAACTAAAATGGATTATAACTCCCCTCCATCATTTAGTTGCAAAACTAAAAGCATGACAGCCTTTGCATATTTCCCTAAATTAAAAAAAAAAACTTAGTCGTTTTGGAGTAATCTACAATTATCAATTAGAAATAGGGAGACTTTTGTATTTGACCTTATTCATGATCCAAATTAGAGAGCTTCCCTAGAGATCTGAAGAAATCCATCAGGCTGAGAAATCAAAATTCCAGTTAATTTGGCCATCAGTAACTTGAGGAAAGATGTCCACAGCACAGGTATGCTATCCTGAGCTCCTTTATTTTGACTTGAAATAGGACTAGTACACACAGTTGAATGTTCTAATTCAATCAGTCATCACTCTCAAGCTTTAAAGCAATTTCCCTCAAGTTGGCTATGTGGACATTCTGATGTCATTTGGCAATTTTGAGATATTCCCATTTATCGTGTCCTTCTGGTAACTGACCTATGTCAGGGAAAACATTGTAAAGGGTGATTTCCAAATGATGTAAGCATCTTCTCTTTGCCAGAGCTTTCCCAACAAAGACAGAAATTGTCATTACAAAAAAAAAAAATCTGTGTTACCTGACAAGAAAACTTTATCAAACTGCACAGCATTAACCAGATTAGCATTGGTAGATATAATAAAGTATAAATTTACATAAATAATAAATATATAAAAATAAATATAAATAAAAATATCTTATTATGTACCAATGATTGTTCCTTCCAGACTTCTCTCTTCTGAGACTGGTCTTGCTCAGACCACCACACTCCTCTCTGATCCTTGAACATACCCTATGCTTTCCTATCTCCATATCTAGCTCACCCTGGCTACACTGCCGAAGTGCTCTTCCATTTCTTGGCTCCAAGTTTGCCACTCTATCATCCATATCTAGAATGCCCTCCCTCTTCACCTTTGATTCTTGGTTTCCCTGGATGTGTTCCAGACCCAACTCAAATCCCATCTTCTGTAGGATGTTCTACCCATAATAGATGCTTAATAAATTCTTGTGGATTTTTTTGGTCTTTTTTTTTCCTAGAGTATTTCCACTTTTCAAGTAAAGGTAGTGTTAGTTCCCAGAATGCCTGAAAATAATTGTTGGGAATATCTAGAATTCTTAACTTTCAAAAATTCTAAAAGTTCATTACCTACTGGAAAAAAGTTTTCCAGGAAAACTTCCACCTTGGACCTCATTAGAGTTGATTCACCTAAAGGAACTGTCACCATCAAGCCCTGGGCAATGTATCACCTTGACCACCATTCTCCAAATATTTTGTCTGTTTCTTTGAGCTAAAATTGATAGAAGACAAAACCTACCTTTCCTCAGGATTTCATCTGTGGAACATTTATTCGGTTACCCATTTTTCTCATGGATGATTTTTTTATGACCCACAAGTTTATTTCTTAACTACTTTGAAAATTGAATGTTTCTCTTCAATGATACTTTATTGAATATATAATTTTAGTTCATTATGGTCAGTAAAATATGTTTAATATTCTGGGGTTTTAGAGATTTTTGAGGCTTTATGATTATATTTTTTACAAAGTTTTCTTTTTTGCATTGGGGAAGATGGAAGGGAGAGAAAATAAAGTATATTAATTTTAAAGAGAAAATATTATTATCATCATAATTACTAACAATATCTAGCATTTATATAGCATTTTAATGTTTGCAAAGTGGTTTATAAATACTATTTTATTTGACCCTCACAACAACCCTGGAATGTAGGTATTATTTTTTATTATCCCCATTAAATAAAGAAATTGAGGTAGATAGAGGCTAAATGACTTTCCCACAGTTATATAGCTAGTAAGTGTCTGAGACCAACACTGAACTCTGTGTTTTCCTGAGGATGCTTCCTCCCTCCAGTGATAATGATTGCAAATGAATCATTCATCCTGCTCATGCCTTGTAACTCTTGCTCTCTTATTTATATCCTCCTTTAAGTCATTCAGTAATGGGGGAGGGAGGGCACTCAACATTCTAGCAAACTTCCTCTAGACCAGCACTTTTCAAAATATGGGACAGGGACCCCTGATGATTCCCAAGGCCCTATCAGGGTATTTACTGCATCAAAATTATTTTCATAATAATAATAGGATGTTTTAATTTCAGTAAATTAATGGATATTCAGTAAGTAGAATTCAGTAAATATAGATATAACACACATAAACAAAATTTCTTTGGAAGGTCTTCAATAATTTTTAAGAATATAAAGGGTCCCTGAGACCAAAAAGCTTGGGAATCTGGATCTCATAATACATTATGAGTTAAAAGTAGGAAAGGGCTATTCAACAATCATCCCTTGCTGTTGTTACATGTCCTGGATCATCTTTATTTTTCCAGTTATACATTTCTCTAATTACTTTCTGCACCATATTAAAAAAAAAAAAGCAAGAGTTGGTGTTGGACCTTAAATTACTAGCCTGTTCATACTTGTTTTACTAGAAAATAAGATTACTTACATTTCAAATCTTTTTTGTTGTCCTATATTGTATTGCTAAAACTCCCATAGCTTTTGTGAATCATTGCAATTAGCTTTGATCTCTCTTATCTTCTGAAACACTGAAGAGTCCTTAATGAACTATTCTTCAAGGAGATTTATCAAATTTATCCCTTTTCTCAGTTTGATCATGAAAGCAGTCATGACTGGGACAATGAGCCATCTAGTTACATTAACTGTGCTCCAGAGATATTATAAAAAAGAAAAATTAGAGTTCATATCATGGATTCTGACCCTACTCCTCCTCCTTTGATTCTATATAAAATTTTCCACAGCTTGATAAACAAAAGATATTTTTCTTTGTCTTAAAGCATTTTGATAATTTGATATTGCATAATATGAAGCCAGTAACATCACCAATTTTCACCCTATATAGTTCTATGCAATTTACCTCAAAACACTATCAGAAAATGGGGTACCTAGGGTAACAGCTTTATATTGGACTCAAGACACCAATTGTGTATTTTTTATGGTCATTTAAGCATTTAATAGGCAAATGGTGCTGAGCATTTAAAACCAGGGTTTCAAGGACATCTTACTGAGAAGAAATAGGGTTAAATCATTAGAAGAATGCTGTCAAAGTTACATTCACCTTCACTTGTTAGGACTTCCTTATGCTTTGAACTATCTCCATCTAATATGGTTCATTGTGGCCCAATATTCCATACATTTACACCCTAAAAAAAATCTCTAAGCCTTATATGGATTGCCTGGAAATATTAAATACCATATCTTGTCTTGCCTGTTTAGAATAGAAGATAACCTGAGGCTCTAATTCTCTTATTAACAAAATAGAGCACTGAAATATCGAGATTGTATGATTCTACATTGATTAGTCCCAGCCTTCTCAACTGACTTAATCTGAATTAGGCAGATGTCATTATTTTGTATTGATATAAATTCCATTTAGAGCCCCAAGGATATTTAATCTCATATTTTATTGAGGCATGTGAGATAGAAACCTTTCAAAAGAATTAACATCAATCATAAGACACATGTATTAAACATACTAGGTACTATGAAAACAGATACTATGTTCAGGCTTTAGGAATACAATGAAAAATGTAAAAATAGTCCCTTCACTCAAAGATCTTATGTCCAACATGTGAAACAACATATACATATGTAGTATTATATTTCTTGACACAAAGTACCATATTGATGTGGTGCAGCTCCTAGGGAAGATATAGCAATAACCCTTACTGCAATCTAGCCTGGGGAGGGATCTAGTTAAAAATAATATATTTTTAATCTGATCAGGATGCTAAGGCCCCAGATAGTGCTAGCTGTCAGACAACAGCCTGTTGGTCAGAGATAATGGGTTTCTGGAACTAATGAGTAACCATAATGAGGTACTTAAAATTGAGGCAGACACAGAACAAAACTGGGTGCCTGCCTCTTGACCTAATGACGTTTCAGGACTAAAAACACACTTCCTGAAGGTCCACTCCCTTCCCTCCCTCCCCCAATTCTGCCCAGAAAACCATGTGTACTACATCTACACACAAAATTAGACCTGGACCACTCCTCAACTCTACCTCTAAGCCATAAAATTAGCATATCAGTGACATGAAACACCTGGTTTCTCTAACTTTTCCCCATAAATTTATCTTTCTGTTCCTGATTCTTTGCTAACTTGCTTTAATTGGTATTACAATTATAATAAACTTTGCTCCTTACCTTGGAGATGGGTCCAAGCCTGCCAATTCTTTTGAGATACCTTGCAACACTGGTCTAGGACCCCAGCCTTTTTGGGATTCCCCCTTGGACTCCAACAATTTGATTAGGGGAAGGGCATCAGATTAGACCCATATCATATGGTCCATCTAATCTGTTATCGGTGACATTGGTTCCAAGTGACTTTTTAAAAAATGCCCTAGTTGTCCCTGTTGATGTCTATTTTTTTTAAAATTAGGAATGTGACCCCAAAGTGTCAGATTTATCCTAACACCTCTTTGAAGCAAAATTGTCCTCGCTCTAGCAAAAATTTAGTAATTTGTCCAGAATCCCATAACTAATCAAGAAGGTCAGATAGGACCGGAAGTTTTTTTCTGAAGCCCATGCCACAGCTCTTTGTCCTGTTACTGATAAGCTTCAACTCTACCACAAACTTCCACAGAATTAGGGTGTACTTAGTACAATTATCCCTGTTCTTCCAGGCATTATTCTTTCACCTCTAGTCAAGTGCCCTGCAACTGAACAATTCACTAAGAAAAACTTTTGAGTCCTAACTATGAGAAAGAAAAATCATTTAAAAAGGTGCAATTACCCATGAGCAACCCAGAAAATCATGCATGCAGTTAGCAAGTGAAATTTGGAGGAAATTTGGAGATTATGTCTTATTTGTGGTATCCCCTATTTGTGGTATTTCTCTATCAAGGAGTCAAATTATTTCACATGTTTAGACAATTCTGATTTTAATTGTATTTCTTGCTTAAAATGTTCTCTCTCCCAATCAAGCCTTTTGGGAAATGCCAAACAAGGTTTCCACAGACAGTCTGAGCAAAAATATGTGACTGTTTTCTATGTCTGTAAAGCACACACTCTTCATTTCTCTTTCAGAATCCTTCTTCCTTTATGCCCTATTTCGGAAGATTTTTCCTCCCCATTCCCCACCCCTTGTTGCTAGTAATTGCCTTATGTTACAATTATGCACGTATATCTTCATTCTCCATCTGCAGCTCTTCTTGGTTTTGGTTCCAACTCCACTGGTCAAGATGCAGCCCCTTACCCAATTCTGGACACACACACCCTCCCACTACCACCATGACACATATTCCCCATAACTGATTGCTTTATATACTCAAATTCCTCCCACCTCCCTCAGAATCATCATCCCAAAGCTTTTCCCTAGAGAGGGCAGATACTGGACTTCAGCTCACTCCACTGTCCATCTGTAACTCTGCTTGGTAATTGATGACTTTGTATACTCAAACTCTTTCCTTTTCCCTCAGAATCCTCATCCCAAAGCTTTTCTCTATAGAGGGAAGATAACTGGACTTCAGCTCACTCCACTGAGCATCTGCAGAGCTGCATGGTAATTGATTCCCATTTTCCTCAGAATCCTCATCCCAAAGCTTCCCTTATAAAGGGCAGATACTGGACTTCAGCTCTTTTCATGGAGCATCTGCAGCTCTGCTTGATAATTGATTCCCACCTCCCTCAGAATCCTCATCCCAAAGCTTCCCTTATAGAGGGCAGATCCTGGACTTCAACTCACTTCATGGAGCATCTGCAGCTCTGCTTGGTGCCCATCTCCCTCAAAGCTTTTCCCTATAGACAGTAGATACTGGACTTTAGCTCACTCCCACTGAGCATCTGCAGCTCTTCTTGGTAATTGATTCCCATCTCCCTCAGAATCCTCATCCCAAAACTTTTCCCTATAAAGAGTAGATACTGAACTTCAGCTCACTCCACTGAGCATCTGCAGCTCTGCTTGGTTTCAGGGAGCAAGATATTCTTTCTCCTCACTCACAGCCATTTCTTTTGTGTGTTGTTTGCCCTCATTAAATCATCTTCTTTTTTTCTTTTCTTTTTTTTTTTTTTTTTTTTTTTTTGGTGAAGCAATTGGGGTAAAGCAACTTGCCAAGATCACGCAGCCGGGGAAGAATAATAAAAAACCAGAGTAAATCTGGAATTCACTGGGCAGCTTCCATAGACTGATCAAGCAGCTAGGTAGCTAAGTGGATAGAGAATTGCATTTGGAATCCAGAAGACTTGAATTCAAATCTTCCCTCAGACACTTACTGTGTGACTCTGGGCAAATCATTTAATCTTTTTCATTTTCCTCATCTGTAAACATAGATAATAATAGAACCCACCTCCTTTCACCTTTGTGAAGATCAAATGAAATAATATTTGTAAAGTCCTTTACAAACTTTAAAATGCCATATAAATGTTTTTGCTGTTGTCGAGTCATTTCAGTTGTGTCCAGTTCTCCATGACCTCATTTGGAGTTTTCTTGGCAAAGACACCGGAATGGTTTGCCATTTCTTTCTCATTTTACAGATGAGGAAACTAAGGCAAACAAAGTTAAATGAGTTACCTGGGGTCATACAGCTAATAAGTGTCTGAGGACAGATTTGAACTCTGGAAAATGAGGCTTCCTGATTCCAGGCCCAATTTTCTATCTACTGTACCACCTGGCTATTATTATGTAAATGCTAGCCTTTGCCGATTATTAGACTATGCAGTGCTATTCCTAGTTATATTCCTAATCTTAGGTATCTGTGTCCCAAGTTCTTCATGTTCTTAGTTTTACCAGTTCCCAGACCTAAAGTTGCTGACAAATCCACTAAACTCGTTCATTGACCCAGGTTCTGCATTCCTACTTCATTGTTTTTTGTTCCTTGATTCTTGTACTGACCTGATTCTTGATTGGTGAGCCTCAAGTACTATTTACCTATAGTCCCACAGGACTATACAATATTATAGTCCTATAGTACTACAGGGACTATTTTTAGTCAATGTGACAACTTGAACTCCTTCGGATTGTGATTCTCTAACTTGAACTTATACAATTTGTAATGATTTGCCCTGATATTACTCCCAAGCTGTACCAATTTTGGTACTTAGAATAAGTAACATAATATATTCTTTGACAAGTGTCATGAAACACTACTTCTAATACTGAGGAGGCCAGAAGAATAAGAGACAGGATTGGTGATAGACCACCTGGTTGCTTCCTATTTTAACTAAAAATTCTTGCTAACTCAGCATTTAACCTTTTGGGTTATGTAAGGCCTTTTAATTTTCAGTATCCTGAGATAAATCCAAGGCTGAACAAACCTAGTTATAGTTCCTGCATTAACTTGTTCTAAGATAAAGTCCTTAAACATCTCTGCTCAGGAAACATCAAAAAATAAAAACATGGCCATTGCATACTTCTTTTTCTATTAAGGGATCTCAAACATCTATGCTATTCCAGTGAAAGTATTAAATATTCTGTGAGAAGTCTTCATTTTAGGGAGAAGGCATAATCTGTCACGGCACAGAGAGCATATTGTTCTTCCCTAGAATCTTATAAAGGACTAAACATAGGGGTATTTTATCACTTTGTAAGGGGCTTTGTAAGGATATAGAGAAGATCTTACCTCCAAAAAGATTCTAAAGTACATTTTGCTTACATCAAAATACACAATCATTTCTTTGGCATGCTACACGCAATTCTATAATACTCACAAATAAGACTGCAGAAAAGGATGTCAGGCAAGTTCTCACTTGTTTCTTAGTGAACATTTTGAAGGATGGAATCAAAAAGAACTTGGAGAGAATGAAAATTGACTCCAGAAGACAGGAATAGGATCTAATTCTATCAAATTTCTAGCAAACCCATTTGTATTATGATAATTATGAATATGGTGGCTGAATGCTGATGCATTTATCATTACTGATCATTTTTGGTGGTGCTGATGAAGGTGTTGATAAAAGATCAGTAGGACAATTGATTAAACTAGATGCATAAGGTTTAAGTGATCATGAAAATATGGCTCAAGACTGGAAAATAATAAAAAATACAAACTGTATAGAGAGCTTTCATAAAAGCTACTTGATATACTAATCCCCATCTGATATATAGTCTCATGATCATTTTTTTCTTCTTGATGAAAATGCTATGGATCACGACCTCCATTTGCCATTTAATAATCAGTAAAATAAACAAATTTTACTTTAATGAACACAAGTAAATAAATTAATTGATATAATTAAAAAAACATTTCAGTAGAGTATATGGTTATTTGAAGATTCCTTCCTGTTGGCCCTATCCTCACCTACCCCTATAAGCAATATTGTTAGATGTTTTAAAATATGTAGAAATATTCCACACCTCAGTTATCCTCTGGGATTTTTAACTGTTGTTTTCATGTACATTAATAATTTCTTGTGTAATTCTTCCCAGGAGAATGTACCAAAAGAAAGTGTGAATACATTTACATATGTAATTGCTAATAAACCTCCCAAGAAGAAAATATCCTTCCATCCAGGTGGAAAGGGATCACTTTAAATCAAAGCATAATGAATATCAAAGAGAACAGAGGATTGCTGACCTGTGTGCAGAAGCTAATTAAAAATATAAACAGCAATTTGAGAAACTATCCTGAGCTATTTTCATGAAGCCACTATTTTAAGCAGATTAAATTAATACAGTCAATACTCTGTAATGTTTCATCCATGTTGTGAGTTGGAAATCACAAATTGACTTTCTCTCTGCCACCTTACAAGCTTTGAGCTGTCTCTTCATCTCTGCCCTCTTCCCCTCCAATCACTGTGTGTTCAGTAAATAAAAATTATGTATCATGAGGAACGAATGTAAATCTATGTGGACATGAATGTATATGTGTGTATATATATATATATATATATATGAACATGTGTGTGCATAAAATTGCAAAGCCAATTTATAAATGAGTTTTTTGAATATTTGTGTTACTAATCTCCTTACAAAAATTTATACAAGTAGCTGCCCTTTTCCCATTGTAAATGTATAAATAATATCTAACAACATTTGACATAATACATAATATCCTACAGAAGGGAATGTACCATAAACTATCTTAAGTCATTTCAGATTCAATCCTGGTTTGGTTAATGGAATAGGACACTATAGTAAGAAAATCTGGACCTGAGCTCTGGCTTTGATGTTTGCTAGCTATTTCAATCAATCAATCAGTCAACAAGCATTTCCTCCATGCCAGGCACTGTGTTCTGAATCTTAGTTTCCCAAAACAGTAACACTCATATAGCCTGTTTCACAAGGCTGTTGTGAAGAAAGCAACTTGTAAATCTTAAAGCAAAAATGTCAATGAATTCATCAAATATTTATCAAGTATCTACTGTGTGCTATACTTCATACTGGGTGAGATAAACATTTAGATGCCCTCTTGGAGTTTACACTTTCCCCTACAGTTCAGTAGGGGAACATTATACATGCACAGTTATAATACAAAAGAACACATGAAAAGTATACTATAGAAATATAAACAACATTATATGGAAGATGAGAAGAGTTATCTCAATTATTATTACTACATTAATCTAAATATAACCATATCTTATACTGAGTAGGCCAAAAGTATTGTCAGTTTGGAAAGCACTGAGTGGGCAGAGGGACCCAGAAAAAATATTCTTGCAGAAGAAGATGGTGAGATTTGAGCTGATACTTTTTGAAAGAAACTAGCAAAGCTGATTGATGGACAAAGGAAACAGGGATTCCAAGAGGCAAGAAAGGGGGGACAGCCCACATAGACACAGAGGTGAAAGATGTAGGTGTTTGAAAATTAGCAAAATGATCAGTACGGTTGGATACAGAGTATGTGCAGAGGAATCAGATATAATTATGCTGGAAAATCAGGATAAAGAAAGCTTGTAAAGAGCTTTAAATACCAGAGAAGTTTAGATTACGATAATAGGGAGCCACGGGTGTTTGTTGTGTAGGGAAGTACCTTTGTTAGACCTGCGTGTTAAGTCACTTTGGCAGATGTGTGAAAGCTGAATTCAATAGAGAGGCTTTAAGAAAAAGATAAATTTTTAAACTTTTAAATACATAGTTTAGCATTGGTTTTGTCATCAAAAAATCTGAATACAAATACTGTCTCTGTAATTGTGTGTCCTTGTAGAAGCCACATGGTGTCATAGGATTTAGAGCTAAAAGAGACTTAACCCTTTCATTTTTGAAGTGAAGAAAATAAAACCCTGGAAAGAGAATGAGTTGTTCTGACCCCCCAGACAATAATGCTTTCTCTAAAATTCTAAAAATAGCTTTCTCTTTCTTGAAGCCATAACTAGCAAATTTAAACCTAATTCAAATGGCAGAAAACATACCATGAAATCAATTTTTTAAGACTAATTCATTTGAAATTTCAGGAGTAGGAATGAATCAAAGAGGGCACCTAAGTGACATAGGCCTGAAGTCAGGAAAACTTATCTTCCTGAGTTCAATTGCAAGTCATTTAACTCTGTTTCCCTCAGTTTCCTCAATTGTAAAATGAGCTGAAGACATAACTGAAATGACTGGATTACAACAACAAATGAACCAAAGAACCTGGGGAGTCCACCATGGTGAATAACATCATAGCTGTGGAAAAGCTGGTAGTTTCTCATTTTAACCAGTTATTCTTACTACCTGGGTGCTAAGATCAGTTGTTTCTGTTTCAGTCCATTTGCTTCAAAATGTACTCTCTAAAAGTCAGCATCCTAGTAACAAAATCCCTATTGCCCTGTCCTAGTTTTAACTCCACTTCTTCCTACCCACAGAAAGCCTATTGATATAAATTTTACAATTTCTTCTTTCCTTCTCTGCCCCTTGGAATAAGTATTAAAAGTAGTGAGAGATAAAAAGACCTAAGGGCAGAATCAGAGCAGAACAAAAATGAAAAAATTTCAAGAGTCTGGATAATCCATCAAATGGATAATCAGCAACTGAATAATTAAGTGTTAATAAGTGTCAACTGTTTGTGAAGTTCTTGGAGTTCCTCAGAAGACAGGCTATATACACATTTTAAATACAACATTATAATTTGAAAGGGATTGGATTTTCTTCCCTGTCTAGACAGTGAATGCCTGACAGAGTGAAGTAAACCCTGTATGTTTAAGTAGAAGGTTAGGAATGCACCTTACCTTAAGATATGTTAGCTCCCTAGTGTACAGAGTAAGATTAACATATACCACTTTGCAAGTAAACTAATTAAATTTATCTATCTTTCTCCTCAGCCTCTTTCAATTAATTGTAATTTAAACTTTACTTGAATCTTTCCATGGAAAAAACTCACAACCCAAACCCAGAAAACTACACAGTATATTTTTAGGGGGAAGCTACAAAGATCAGATAGAAAATTAAAAATTTTGGTGATTTGTAATCCAACCCATTTCAAATTTTATTATACAAGAAGGGTAAAACAAGGCATATGGACTTTGTTAAATATGCTAATCTATATGATTAATTTCAAAATCTAAATGAAATTCATATTTCTTAAAACCATGAAAAATGGGCCAAGACAAGTACATCAATTCATTCCCAGGACCAGACTATTATTCAATAGACAGTTGTTTTTTTTATGCTTTGTCTCATTTAATTTCAAGCTCTTTATGAAAGCAAAATGAAATGGAAGGATGAAGTGACTCTGGCTGGCTCAGGATACAAAATCCTCCATTTAAACAAAAGAGGGTAGTGGAGTTTGTTTGCTTGTTTATATTAGAAATTCTGCAGACTGGTTCTCTTCCTTGATTATATTCACCAAACAGTGCTGGATATCCAATTCACTTTGTTTATTCAGATTCATTTCTGCAAATTCTGAAAATGTTCACCTTATATATATGATACTATTTTGTTTATTGAGTGCTTCCAATATGCCGGGCATAGTAATAGGCTTTGTTTGAAAGTCCTGCAAAGGCACAAAAGACATGGCACTTACTCTAGAGGACTTGACTACCTAATAAATTTGATAAGATAATATGATGGACATCTCAGCAATATGTGAGACAGACAGCAAAGATTTGAAGTAAGGAAGACCTGAGTTCAAGTGAGTATGGATCCAAGTAACAATCTCACAGAGAGTCCACAAACTCTCACCCAAAAGTTATAAATGAATTATTATCTTATGGAGAGTGTTTCTCCCCTTCTCCCAAAGTTTCCTACATTGATGAAAATACATTTTTTAAAAGAGGATGAAGAATGCATTTGACAATATCTCTCTCTACTTTTTAACACAATGAACATAATACACTACTGAAATTATTCAAAGTTAGCAAATGATAGGGACTCTGGCTTATTTATTTCTGCATCTCCTCTATCACCTAGCAAAGACTATCACAACATAACAGACACTCAAATGTTTGCTAAATGAATGAATGAAAGTACAGTCAGCTCTTAATCATTTTCAGAGTAATTATTCTCCTTGTGCATTACCCATGGCAAATTTTTAATTAATCCCAAGACAGTTTTTCCCTGCTAGCTAGCATGCTCTATTACCCATATATGCTCAACTAATACAGTTTCATTTTCATATTAGCATTGACAGCAAGCAGGAAAGAAAATTTATTGATAAAAATGTATATGTGGCAATAAGAACAATGAGGATTTTTTAAATTAATCACTACTACCCTCCAATAACAATGATTTTTTTTTATTAAAAAAAAACTAGACAAAACTATTAAATAAGAACCTATTCTGGTGAGACATAAACACATACACACACATACATATCTATGAATATATGTGTATGTATGTGTACATATATAGGTCTTCAGGATAATGTTGTTGAAACATTTGAAAGTTTGAAAAATTGGTTTAAATCTCATATCTGTAACCTTAGGAAAGCATGATTTCTCTTTGAGCCTGAGTATCCTCATCTGTAAAATGAGGATGCTGGATGAGATAAACACTAAAGTACCTTCCAGTTCTGAATCTATGAATTGCCATAATGGGTCAGACCAGTGGTACAGCTCCACCCACATCCCTGACAGTGTCTGGGATGCTAACAGATATAAAAACACAGAAGGGTTTAAAGGGAAGAGAAGGAATATTAGGAGTCATCTAGACCAAACTTCTCATTTTACAGATGAAGAAACTGAGATCTAGAAATGTGAAAAAGTGTGCCCAAGTGTGCCCATGCACTAGCAGGGACCATACTTAAACCAGATCCTCTGACTCCAAAGCCAGCCCCCTTTTTCCTGGACAAATTGTCCCTTGATGTGAAACTATGTGATGTCCATTTTGAGGTTGTTTTTTTTTAATCAAGCTTCTGGCCCAGCTATTTGTTGAGGGATGTGATTTAAGGTACATGTGACTCACTGAAATAAGTTGTATTTTTTTCCTCATGTATTTCTGAAAACAGAATTTTTTTTTAGCAAATATATAGCCAGAATGTAAGAAGCAAGACTTTTAAGGGAAAGAAATGTCTTGATTTTTCAAATCTCTCTATTCGATTTTGCTTATGACTTCTACATAATGTATAGTATGTATTCTATCTTGTCTGTGTCTATATTTGAAATGTTTGAAGAAAATACTTTCTCCTCTGACTGACATGTATAATACCACCCCCAAAAGGGCCCCTATTCTAGAAGAGCTTTCATTATCTTTTAAGTAAAATGTGTTCAAGAATATATGGCTTTTTGTATATGCCTTTTTGTATTCTTTTAGAAAAATCTTCCACCTTTTTAGCTCAGTAATTAATGATTTATATTATGATTTAATTTTTCCTGTTTAAGAGATATTATAAAGGTAAATAATTTCCTTCTTAGATGGTAAAACCTGAAACAGCTTACTTTATTGAGGAAAATAACCTCTAGTGTAGAGTTATGTTATTTAATGATGATGCAATAGATGTATTTTGGGTAGGCCTTGGGCTTTTAATTGTTTTCCTATGAGAGAATGGATTCCTGCTGTGCTGTCTTTTTCTCCTGATTTATTTTGTGTACAAAGATAAGCATTTGCAAGTCAGCTTGTTTGGGTATGGATCAGGGCCTATAACTAAGTGTTAAAAATGACAGACCTACTCAGCAACCAAATCTGCAATTTTGACCCCACAAGCACCATGCTTCAATCAACCAAACTAACTTGTGAACATACATTAAATATCCATAGGTTATTCTGTATCAATGAAGGAAAGAATATTAGTTGCAAAATTCCCTCTTATATGAGATTTTTTTTTATACAGGTTACTTGAAACTCTACTAGGGAGGATGAAGTCTATATTTTTGGAGTATAACATACTTAGTTTTGCCTATTCCTCACTAAAGTACTACTCCAAAGCCTCATCAAGATTTTGGAATGATCTTGGATTTGAGAAGGTGGCTATATCACTGAACACAATGACCATAGGGGTAGAGAAATACCAGTATCCATGGGTAAGTACCCCATTGCTGCTATACAGGCTGCATACCTTTTTGGGAGCAAGTCAGTAAGTAATTTCCTACTTTAATTAGTTATTCTTCATAATAGGTACTAAAATCAGTTGTTTTGTCCACACTTGGAATTTAAGAAATCTGATTACTATATTGGGAGGGAAGTATGGGGGAGGTAATCAATCTCCAGAGATAAATACTTTTGGGAGGCAAAGAAAACTTAAAATCAGTCAAATTCTCTCAAAAAAAAAATCTTGTTTGAACTCTAAGATATCACCTCAGACCTCTCAAATTAGTAAAACACAACGAATGCTGGAGGGAATGTGGAAAAATTGAGACACTAATAAACTATTAGTGAAGTTATGAACTAGTCCAGCCCTTCTGAGGAACAATCAGAACTATACCCAAAGAACCCAAAAAAACAGTCCATACCCTTTGATTCAGAAATATAATTACTAGATCTGTATCCCAAAGAGATCAAAGAAAGGTAAATAGGACTTATTTTTACAAAAATATTTATAGAAGCTCTTTTTGGGGTAGTAAAGAATTAGAAATTGAAGAGATGTCCATCAATTGGAAAATGGCTGAACAAATTGTGGTATAGGGTTGTGATGGAATATTATAGATAATATGATATAATGATAATTATATATATTGACAATATGATATAATATAATTATATATTGATAATCTGATATAATAAGAAATGATGACTTAGTGGAGTCATCATGAAGGTATCCACAACACTTTACTCAGACTAAAACTCAGGCCCAGAGGCCCTTTCCTTTCTGAGGTCTGCTAAAGTTATCTTAAGAAGACGAGTGCTTTATTCCTTCATTTTTGCTGTTCTGTATTCATTTCATTTCAGGATGATTTTCTAAGAAATGAATAAAGTGGTTTCAGAAAAACCTCAAAAGACATATGAATATAAAGACAAGTGAACAAAACCATAAGAACATTGTATACAGAAATAGCAATATTGTAAGAATGTAAGAGTGATCAACTCTGAAAGAGAGCTATTCTGATCAAGAAATGATGCAAAACAATTGCAAAGGACATGATAAAAAAAATGCCATCAACCTCCAGAGAGAGAAAAATGATGAACTCTGAGTGCAAATTGAAACATAATTTTTAAACGTTATTTTTCTTATTTGTATGTATGTTTTATTTTTGCATTATGGCTAAGATATAAATGTTTTGTATGACTTCACATGTGTAATCAATATATTGTTTGCCTTATTTAAGGAGTGGAAGAAGGGCAAGTGGAAAAGCAGAGAATTTAGAATTCAGAATTTTAAAAATGAATGTTAAATTTTTTGCATAATTAGGAAATATTTAATAAAATAAATAAAGATTTATTAACGTTTATCTAAGAGGACGTCTTTCTCGATCTAATTTTTTTTACAGAGGAAAAATTTTTCTCTAGAATTGCTTTAAGAAGCACAAACCAGAACCTAGTTCTACTGATTTCCAATCAGGTGCTCTTTTTTTGCTCAGCCTTGTTCCTGAAATTTGCAACCCCTGTCCTTACTATTACCCCCTTATTCTCTTTAAGAAAAGCAGCTGAACACAAAGCAAGGGGCCTGACACTAATGGGAAAGCTTCAGGAACTGGGGAAAATAAAACTAAAGGAAAGAAAAGTCCTTATGACTAAGATACTAGCTGCTTCTCCAGGCCTGTTAAAGCAGCTGAGAACTCCTAGGGCTGGGAGGCTCCCTTCAGCCAATAACCTCAGAAGCCAAATCAGGAAGAGGCTGCAGGAACAAGCATTTATCAAGTACCTATTATGAGCCAGGCACTGTGCTTAGAGTTTTACAAACATCTCATTTGATCAGAATTTGAGCAGAAATCCAAATGAGAATATTACACTGGCTTGCACTTGGGCAGGAGACTCTATCCTAATCTTCCTTAAGATTGTCAGTGGGATCAAAGGTTAATGAATTTTTTTACCTTGAAGAAAATTTCCCTACTTTGGATAAGTCTCTGCCCCTAGGTAAACCTATCTTTAGTACTGATAATAGCTCTGCTCCTGACCCCCAGTCCAGTGCCTTTTCCTCTATACCAGAACAGTACAGACTACATAGCTCTATGGATAGAATAATGTATTTGGAGGCTGAGGACTAAAGCTGAATGATTTTAAATAAGTTGCTTTATTTTTTCCGGTCTTGGTTTCCTCATCTGTAAAGTGATGGAGTTGGACTATATGAACTCTAACTCTAAGGTCTTTTCCAGTTCTAAATCAATGGTCCATTAAGAAAGAAGGTGACCTTGATAGTTTGGAAACTGGGAAGGATGCTCATGTTTTCATTGTGAAATCCCTGAGAATGAGACACTAAAGTCCCTAATGAGGGCAGAGATTCCCTAAAATAAAGGAGAAGACTACAGAAGCAATACGGGATTGATAGGTTTAACAAATAAGGTTTGGAATCCTACTGCTGGATTCTGATTTCCATTGGGTCAAGGATTCCATGCATACTTTACACCACTAAATATAACCTGGATGTTGTACTAGCAACAATTTTAAGGTCAATTTAATTATAGCTTTATGCCTAAAACATAACCTGAAGTCTACAAGTATGGTCCTGAAGACTTTGGCTTTAATCATTTCAAAGGTTTTCTGATGTTGATGCCGTGGCCTTAAGGTCTGGCTCAGCAATTTTTCAGGGCCCCTTGAAACTTCACAAGATCCCTGTCTGCCTGCCATAGATACATACAGCCCCAGTGGCTGTGACTTGATAAGCACCAAGAAACCAGGGCTGACAGCAGCATGGCCCCTCCTATCAATAATGGATAGAGAACTGGCCTCCAGCCCAAGAAGATCTGGGTTTAAGTCTCAACTCTGTCACATACCAGCTGTGTGACCCTGTATAAGTTACTCAATTTGTAAGCATTCTAGATAGTTCTCTAAAACCATAAGACAAAAAGCTATCAAATTATAATAGTAAAGAGTGATTTCTCATTTAGAAATTCCCCACTCCGGTGAAATAACACTAGTTCCTATCTCTAGTCTTTATTTGTGTATCTCCACTCCCATCCATCCCAAACCCATTATATAAACATTCCTTGTTTGTTTTGTACTTCAGTACCTGCTATGTGCCTGGAATAAAGTAGGTACCAATAAATGTTTGCTAATTGGTTATTTTTGTTCCTCAAGATGTCAGGTCTACCATGGAAATGGTCTAATCCATGGACAGAATATATTAGCCCTGTCCATGGTATAATCTCATGTTTGCAGAATCTCTGGAAGGTCAACATTTCAATGAACTTGATTAATTGGACATTTGTCTAAGGCAAAATGATAAGGCACTATCTTTTCCTATTATGGTAATTAAATAATCTTAAATCTAATGAGTAATAGTACTGGCAGGAGTATACTGAGCAGCCAGCAAGACAAAACCAGCCCCTATGACAATGAATGCTTTCTCCTCAAGGCTAAGTTCACGAATATTTGCAAAATGATTGCCTCTGCTAGTTTCTATCACATTCCATACAAACCAAATTGTAAAAGGCAGAGTGAATGTCAAAGTGAACAAACAGCTGGCATACATAAAATGAGCCCAACCTATCCTTTTTTTTTTTTAATACACTCACAGGGAGTTGATCATTTTATTGCTAGGAAAAGGTTGAAATAATAATTAGTAGTTGAATCACAGCATTCTAATTTTTAAAAAATTATTACTATTGAGAAAATAAAGTTTTTGAAAAGGTTCCCAACATATGACTTACTGAAATGACATGTAACATGGAAATAAAATAAAAATGCCTCACCAACATCTGCTTTAAGTGAAAAGCTAAATTAAGCTTTTCTAATTTAAGGACAATTATTTGCCCAGCCTTCTTGGAGGTTGAGATGAAGAAGTCCTAAGTATCTAGATGGTGTTAGCAGAGAAAGCCTGAAACACTGATTAGATTACAATGACTGAGGCAAGGAGGAAAGGGCACTTGAGAAGACCATCTCAGCCTGGGCCTTTTTTTTTTTTAAGTAGGCCTTTGTTCAAGTGGATTTTCCATTACAATCCCACCTCCTATGGTGGTCTCTAGAAACCTCATCTTACTGTATCCAATCAGAAACCCAAATTATGATGTCAAACTTCCAGGTTATATTTCCCCAATAAAAAGATCTACTTTTATTGTAGATTTTGGCTAATTCCTTTTTTAAGGGTACCACTTTCTCTTTGTTATTTAACTCTTTTAGGATTCTAAATCCTTTTTAGGGTTGGCTTACTAGTCAATGGTATAACCTCCCTTCCCTGGCTAACCCCTTTTTGGGGTTAGTCTGCTAAATTTCCCTATGGATATAGCCCACCACTCAATGGCATATTCCCAGCTCATGCCCTCTTCCCTTTAATGGTGTCTTCCTCATGATTAATTGTAAGTTCACTAGGGAACTTGTCTTTCCCCCTTCTTAGTTGTTCAAATCATCTATGATTCTGCCTTACTTAGTCCTGGTTGGTTTGAGTCCATGTGCTATTCACATAAATAAAGAACACACTTTTATAACCTGTGATGGGTCTCTGACAATTTCTTTATGCCATAAGCTGAATCTCTATTATACTATTTTTATAATATTCTTTTACACTTATGCTTTTCTAAATCTTTTGTTCTCCCAAATATATTTGCCACTTTTGGTAGTCATATTACCACTTCAGGGGATTGACTTCTGCCAATTCCTTCCAATTTTGAAAGTTGTTGGGTTTCCAGAAGGGACCTCTATAAATCAATAAACACTGATTAAACAATTACTAATACCAGGCACTGTGCTGAATGCTATGGTTATAAAAAGGGACAAAAGATGATGTAATAGGACTCTTTGGTCCCCTGATCTTTGTGGGGAGGAGGGGAGTATGGGTCAGAAAACCCTGAATGTTCTGGTTCTGGTTCACCATCATTCCCCACCCTTAATTCAGCTGGCCTTGGGAAACTCCTAAAATAATCCCCACCCTTAATTCACCTGGAGATAGATCACTCTAGTTTCTAGCTCTCCAAACTCCTGAGATAATCACCATCCTTAATTCACCTGGAGATTACTCTTCAGGCACTCCCCTTTACCCTAACCCTTAATTCATCTGGAAATTATTCTCTAAAACCACCACCTTCCACCCTTAATTCATCCGGAGATCCCTCCCTGGCTCCCGACTACAGAAGACCAAGTAAAATTAAACCCTGTCTCTTAATTCTCTGCTTCTTTCCTAATCAGAATCCTTGCCCACTGAATACCTCTCAGTGTCAATAAATCCTCTTTTGCCAAACCTTAACTGGAAGCCTGTTAATTGTAAGACTTGGGACAAGTGTCTCATCCTTCAACAAAAGATAGTTCCAGCCCTCAAGTAATTTATAATCTGATGGAGGAGACAACATGCAAACAAATACATAAAAAGGAAGCAATATATATAATATAAATAGGAAATAATTTAAAAAGGAAAAGCACTGGAATAATTATTTATTCATTAATATCTTAGCAGAAATTAGCAGAGATGGGGCACAGGATAGAAAGATGAACCAAAAAGGAAGAAAGTACTTCTGAAAAAAGGAAAGTAAGAGGAAGTTCTGAGCAAACTTTAAATGTTTTGTCTGCTTTTGTCTCAAACCAATTCTAGCAAAAAGAGAGTAAATTGGAGAGCAAGATAATGGGAGTAACTAGAGAGATCACTGTCAAATATAGAGGATTAGGAAGATTTAAGAAAGGAGGGTAGCAAAAGGAAGAAAAGAGCTAACTAATGAGGATTGTAGAAAGTGACTAGAAACAACCAGGTAATTCCAAGTAAGAAGAAAAGAAGTGCAGATCAGCTTTTTCCTTGGAGCCTGATGAGCTCTGGCCAGACACTATAGAATTCACAAGTGAAAGAAGAGAAAATGCCTAGAGAGAGACAGAATCTCTGACACAGGAATTCATCCACAATCAGAAGCAAGATGTGAATCCAGATGTTCTTGATTCTATGCTAAACACTCTACCTAAGGAAGCTGAAGTGCTGTGACAGGCAAAAATGACCCTAATGAAGTCTCTCCTAGCCAAAGGATTCTAAAATTCTCAACAAGTAGGATTCAAATTGGGGTGAATAAGTGTACTAATGGATAGAGAACTGGGCCTGGAGTCAGGAAGATTCTTCCTGAATTCAGATCTGTCTTTAGACACTTATTAGCTGTCTGGCCCTTGGTGTTACTTAACCTTGCCTGCCTCGATTTCCTCAACTGTAAAATGATCTGGAGAAGGAAATGGCAAGCCATATTTTACAAGAAAATCCTAAATAAGGTCACTAGGAGTCTACTATGACTGAACAGCAATAAAGAACTCAAATGACTTGCTAAACATTTTGGGTAAAAAGCAATCAAACTGCTGACCATGATAAACTTTAAACTTTAATTTCTTTGTTAGTGCTTAATCTTTACTATAGTTGCCTACCAATGTTTTTTCTTTTCTTTTTTTTAGGGTAAATTTCCTTGATAATTTTTTTAACATGTTAAACTATATTTTTAAATCCAATATATGTAAACATATTTGTACAATTATCTTGCTGCACAAAAAAGATCAGATCAAAAAGGAAAGAAAATGAATAAGAAAACAAAATGCAAATGAATAACAACAAAAAGACTGAGAATGTTATGTTATAATCCACATTCAGTTCCTGCAGTCCTCTCTCTTGGTCCTACCAATGTTTTTCTATTTTTTCCCTTTATTTTTTTAAGAAAGAAATGTGTTATTTTTAATCTTTTAAAAATCATATTTTTTTTGTGAGTTATAAAGCTGACTAAAATCACGGGATATTTTCAAGTGGTCTTTACTGACTCCAAACCCTTAAAAAAAAAAAGAAAAGAAAAGAAAAGAAAAACAGAATTTGTTATAAAATTAATTAAATTAGATATTAAAATTCCATTCAAGCCATTTTTTTTGCCATCTGTCCTTTCTCCCAACAGTGTTCTCCCACTGAACCTGCCATCTGCCCTATCACATGTGGATTTTTTTCCCCTTTCCAGTTCTGTAACCCAAACCAAACTGCTACTAGAAAAGTTTTATCAACCAAAACCACTTTTGCTCCATTCACTATCTACAGCTTTTCAAATCAGCATACCCCTTCATGATCCACATTCCCTGTATTCATTGAATCTTTCTCCTGTCCCTGTTCTTAATTTTCTGGACTTCAAAACTATCCTTCTGCTTCTGCCTCAAACTTGAACTTCCCTCAGAATCTGGAGCCTTCTCGACTCTAGCACATTCAACTACCCCTAAAGCCTTCTTACCCTGGAATAACTTTCTGCAATTCCTACCCCCTTCTCATCTTCCTGGGGCTTCCATTTTGTGGAGAAACTTTTATGGTCAGCCTTTATTCTCTTCCTGATCATGTTTCCTAGGATGTAACAGAAGAAACTGAAACAACTCATAAAATCTAGTTTTAAAATTCTCTGGGACACTAGGAAATGCTACATATTAGATTGGCTATTTTGTTGACTTTCTAGACTTAAGAAAGTGATGGAGAAATATTAATAATTCAGATTGAACTTTAAAATAAGTCATACCTACATATTATTTTTCAGAGAGATTCTTGTTAAACATTGATCTTTATACCCTACCTGTTCTTGTGTTTCTGGACTTTAAAACCATGATTCCTCACTGAGTACCTTCATTCCACCTTATAGGATTATAAGGTATCATTTTGTTTTGATACTTATCCTTCTTCCAGCGAATTTTATTTTGGTGTTTCTTTATGGTCAGAACTGCCCCTACTAGTGCCTTCTCTCTGATATCATCTCCCATTTACATTTAATGTATTTTGTATTTACTTAGTTGTTTGTTTACTGTCTCTCTCATTAGAATGTTAGCTCCTTGAAGTCAGGAACTCTAGTTTAATTATATCTGGCAAAGGCTCAAAACCCAGCCTGGCACATAATAAGCTTTAATAAGTACTTGTTATTACTGCTGGCATAGAGTTCTTGGTAACTGTGCCAGTAAGTGGCAAATTCTAAGAGGTTCTATCAAGCAGGAATAATTTTCAATTAAAAAAAAAAAATTGTGTCTCTGATCCAAGGACCAAGACTAACAGTTCTGAATGGATCTTTACTAGAAATTTGGACATCAAACAATGAATTGCTTTGGATATAGCAACTGATATCTACTAAAATGTGGAAGGGCTGCAATCAAATTTACATATATTTTTTCAAGTAGAAAAAAAATGTTTTGAAACATTTACCTCCAAAATGAAAACATGGTATGAATTATGTAACTAGAAAAGAGTTATATTTAAATGCTACACTGCCTCTCTTTAATTGCTAGACAGTATCTTTAAAATCTTGAACTTTTTAGGTGTGTTAAAATCTTTACTGAACTATGTTCATGGTGCTCTAGGCAATAGCACTATTTCCAAATGTCTCTTGTTACAATATTTATTATTAAAAGCTGGAAAGGAGAAATCTCTGATTAAAGAGATATTCCTTACATAAATAGCAGCAATAGATAAGCCTTCAAGTCCCATGCAATATGCCAGTAGAGGTGCCTAGAATGCTAAACAGGAAGCAGAGCTATAGAGCATTCAGATTTTTGCCTCAGATCTAATTTAAAAAACTTCAACACAAGCTCACTCCAAGGAGAAATTGTATTAAGCACAAACTCATTTATTTTTTTTCTGCTGATGAACACAGTCATGTGAATAGCTGATAAAGTTGTCACTCTTTGCAAGAGGGTTCCAGGAATGCAAACTTATGAGCTTAAATTTCAAACTTCATAATCGTCCTATTTGTTAATGAAATTATGAGTTTGTTGTTACTACTGCTTCCTCAATATATTGGGCTAAATGGGTTTTTTGAGGGTGCTGTTTTTGTCTTTTAATTGTCGTGTTTAGGGCAACTGGCAAGGAAGAGTACTTCAATAAAAAGAATATATTTCACGTAGCATTCTTTTGGGAAAATGAATACAATCCTGGGTAATATGTGCATTTCTGGAAGAGTGTCATAAATGCTTAAGAAACCAGTTCTCAGCATGAGCATGCTGAGTAAACAGTTTTAAAATCTGTGTAGAGATGTTTGTGGTAAAATTCTTGGTTGTCTTCTATTACTGTTTTAAACTGAAAGATACTCAAGCAATCCATTCTCAGGGTATCTCCTAATAGTCCTTGAAATCACAGGATCCTTCCATTAACACACCAATGAATATATTAAATCCGTAACCAAGCCACAAAGGTCATTTTTGAAACCATTATGCCTGTGAAAATTTTAATCAGCACCCCAAATATGTTCAATACTATTCTATCTTCTCTCTCCAAATCCATTCTTGCTCCCCACCATCACCACTCCTCTCTCACTATAGACTGAGGTAAGCATATAATCCTATACATTCAGGATCCCCATGAAAGCAATAAAAATCAAAGTTAAGAAGTTCAAGATATTAATTTTCTCATTAAGCCTGCAGCCTGATTTTTTTTAGGCCTCAGGTACTTGTGCTAACTTAAAAAGACAGTATAAGGAAAAAACACATTTAAAACCTAGTTGGATACTATTTTGTAAGCATGCATGTCGCATAATTCATATTATTAATAATATTTGTAGTGCTGAAGGAAAGATAGTAAAAAGAACTTACTCAGAAGATGTAAATTCAAATCCCACCTCTGATGCTTTCTATTGTGTAATCTTAAACTGATCTTGACCTCAGTTCCTTCATCTATAAAATCAGAGGCTAGGATTAGCTGGAAATAGTCTGAGGCTGTTTCTAGCTTTAAATCAATATGTGATCTATGTATAATTCTATGAGAAAGGCCCTAAAATCAAGTTGTTGGTCCTATCTCTGACATATAGTAAGGATTATGGGCAATTTCTTAACCTCTTCAGGTCCCCTAAGTTATTGACCTCTATCAGTAGACAGAATTTCCACACCAGAAGCTCCCTAAATTAATGAAGCTATAGGCTAAATCTAAAATAATAACTGCAATAAAAAACAAATCAATGCATCATTTTGAGTTTTGACATAAATGTGAGGGAAATGCTGGAGGCTTCTGTTTTATGATATGGAAAGGGAAATATAAGAAATTGATGTTTGAGAGCTAGAACTTAAAAGATAATCAAATCCAACCTTCTCAGAGGTACAGGGAGGGCAAGTATATTATAGTATGTATAATATAGTATAGTATTATAATATAATATAGTAAACAGTATAGGACAATGTAGTATAATGTATCATAATTTAAGCCAGAGTAAGAGTAGCCATAAATTTAGGTAATTTTAACTAGATAAAATAGACAGCTGTTCTACTTGTCCTAATTGTCAGAACCATTCCAGATGATGCAAGTAAAAACACTGAGGCTTTTTTTAAATGAACTATCTAATAGGCAGAAAAAGTCTCAAATTCTGTGGCTAATGGAAAGAAATGGAGAGGGATCTACAACATGATTTTTGAAAATTCTTTTTTTAAAAGAACCAAACACATACTAGCAACAAGCAACCAAGCTAGCTTCCTATTTTAATACAAGGACAAGATGGGGAAAGTTTACTGCACACAGCTATCACCACCTACTGGAAACAAAGATAAATGATCCTCTGGGCAGCAAACACTGTTACTAATATAATTGCTCTGGTTCAAATGTTAGAGCACAAAGCAATGAATCAGCATTATCTGGGAATACTCTAGTCTTTACTCAGTAAACAAGGGAGCTTATTATAATGAGGTTTAGCTCTAAGCTGCTGAAGATTTACTGGATATAGAAATACTTGGATTGTTTAAGAAAATAACACTAGCAAAACACAAAACACTCGATAGCACTAGATTTAAATAATATGTATATTTGTATAGATGCCATATTTTGGAGCTTCTGCTTTTGACTAAAATATCGTTTCAATTAATGATGTAGCATTTATTAAGTACTTACTATAGTGATAAACCCTAGAAATTCAAATACAAAAGTACATCGTTCCAGTGATCTGAAGGAGCTCAGATTCTAATTGGGAAACGACACAACTTGGTGAGTTTCACTGCAGGGTAGAAAGCAGGATGCATCAGTGTAACATATGGTAATACCTAAAGGGATCCAAAAGGGTATGGGAGCTCATGGTCAGATCCTATGGTCTCCAACTTACTGGAAAGATTATAGTTAGTCACTCTGCTTATCAAAGCAGTAAGAGGAACAATGTTATCCTGGTAAGGGAAGGTAGGTAGAAATAGGGGAGCTATCAAACCCAATAACTGTTGGGAAATAGAGAATCAGGGTTTGTAGTGGATAATACCCTGAGTTTCCTTCCCCAGGGTTAAAGATGAAAGGATGGGGGTCAAAATCCTTTCAGAAGAAGGAAAGTAAAATGTTTGGGAGAAGGGCTTCCAGAAAGCAGAGTCTGCTCCTGTTGAGCTCCTTGGATGAGATCTGAGCCTTTAAGTAGGTCGTCAACCTGCAACAAAAGGCTTACTATGTTATTAATTGCATAATACTGGGCTCAGTACTGGTGGAAAATATGAAATTTAGATAAGAGACAGTCCCTCCCCTCAAAGAACTTCCAGTTTAACATACCAACAGACAACTGTAGTCTAGAATAATACATGATTATAAATTAGAGAGATTCAAAACCAAGTATTATGTGAGATAGGAGAGGGAAGGTCACTGAAAAATCAGTGAAGACTCTATAGAAGAGGCTATATTCAAATTGGGTTTAAAAAAGGAGTGGAAATTCAACAGATGAAGATGGGCATTATAGGAGGCATAAAAGATGGTAAATATAATTTACATTATTTAATGTATTTTATATTTACTTGTTTGAATAAATATATCTTTTCAGTAAAATGTATGATCCTTTAAGGCAGGGGCTATTTCATTTGATTTTTATATCCCTAGCACCTAACACAATGTCCCACAAATGACAGGTGCTTTATAAAATTTATTGAATTAAACAACCTGAACAATAGTAAAGAGATGTGTTTTGGGACAAGAGTTGTCTGTTTGACTAAAGCATAGAAGCACACAAAGGGAAGAGAAATAAGAGAAAAAATTGAAAGAAAAGGTGATGCTAATGAAAGGATTCTTTCAGCTGAGATTCTTTGCTTCATATGTCATGGAAATAATTGAGGTCGTTCTCTAAAAGCTTTCTCTTCTTCACTTTTCATCTCACACCCCTCTGATATCATCCCCCACTATCTCCTTTTTCTTCCATTTCTGATACTATAATTAACTGTAACTTTGCCAAAACCAAACCCTTTGATCCTATCAGTATCATTCCTACCTTCTAAGCTTTAATATTTACTGGTTCCTTCTTACTACCTACAAACACACCCAGGTCTCTCCAATCCTTAAAAAAATCTTCACCAAATCTTATCATTCCTATTATTATGGCCAGCCCACATGACAAAGCTTTCACTTAGTACTCCTGTTTCCTCTCCTCTCACTCTCTTCTTAAATCCTATGCAATCTGGCTTCTGATTCTTATCATTCAACTGAGACTGCTTCAATCCAAAATAAGCAATAATTTCAACTATCAAATCTAATAGCTCTTCCTCAATCCACATCCTCCTTAACCTCTCCATAGCTTTCAACATTGTTAATTATCTCCTAAATATTCTCTTTTCATTGGGTTTTTAGGATTATCCCCTCCCTACTGCCACCTAATCTATTTCTTTTCAGACTCCATTTCTGAGTCTTCATTTGGGTCATACCCACTAATTGTGGGTGTTTTCCAAGATTACTCTTCTCTCTCTACACATTAGTTCCCATGAGTTTAAATATCATTCTCAAATGCTGATAATTCTCAAATGAATATATCCATCCCCTTCCCTGAGCTTTATTCCCATATCACCAATTGCTTGTTGAATGATGTTTCTACTTGGATGTCCCAGTGACACTTGAAACCCAATATGTCCAAAAATTGAACTAATTATCTTTCTTCTCAAACCCAACCCTTTCCAAACTTCCCTATTTCTGTCAAAGATGCCACCAGTGATTCTTCAGGTCTCCCAAATTCCTTATACCTTGGCATTATTCTCAGCCCCTCACTTTTGCTTACTTTACATGTCCAAATCTTTTCATTTCTATTCTATATCTCACATATGGTCCTCCCCTTGACAGACAAAGCTACCACCTATTCAGGTCTTCAATATTTTTTAACCCAGATTATTGCAAGAATCTTCTAACTGGGAAACAATTAGAATTTAATTGAAGAAAGCAGAAAACTGGGAAGGGAAAGGGGGAGTAGATTTGACATTAAATTTCTCTAATAAAGGTCCTCTCAAATATATAAAAACTGAATCAAATTTATTATACTACAAGTCATTCCCCAACTGATAAATCGTCAAAGGATACAAACAGGAGCAGAAGAAATCAAAGCTGTCTATAGTAATTTGAAAAAGAAATGTTCTAAATCACTATTTATTATAGAAATATAAATTAAAACAATTCAGAGGTATGACTTCATACTTATCAGAAATTGACAAATGCTAGAAGGGATGAAAGAAAATAGGTACACTAATAAACTATTAGTGGAGTTGTGGACTAGTTAAATCAAACTGCCCAGCAATTTAGAACTATGGACAAAGGACTATAAAACCATGCATACTCTTTGACCCAGCAATACTACTAGTAAGTCTATATCCCAAAGATATTTTTTAACAGGAAAAGAACCTATATTTTTATGGTAGCAAAGAATTGGAAATTGATAAGGAATGTCTAAACAAGTTGTGGTATATGATTATGATGAAACACTATTGTGCTATAAGAAATTGCCTCAGCAAAGAAAGAAAAAGAAATGATAAGCATAATGCTTTCAAAAATACTCGGAAAAACTTACACGTATTGATTACATTACATAGAGTAACAGCAATATTGTACATGGATCAACTTTCATGATTTGGCTATTCCCAAGACCTATGATGAAAAATGTTATCTACTTCCAGGGGAAAAAAAAAAAACTAGAATATGAAAGTAGATAGAAGCATATTTTTTTTCCACTCTCTTTATTCCTGGAGGATAGGAGGGAGAGAAGGTTGTCTGTGTTTCACAACATTGCTAATATAGAAATATGATTTGCATGATTACAAATGGTATAACCTTTATGAAATCGCTTGCCTTCTCAATGATGAGGGAGGGAAGTAAGGATGAGAGATTATTTAGAATTCAAAATTATAAAAAAATGAAGGTTAAAATTTGATTTTACATATAATTGATTAAAAAAATAAACTTTTAAAAAAGAATCTCCTACAAATTGGTTTCTTGCTTCAAGTTTCTCACCAATATAGTGTGATTTTTTAGAAATACAGATCTGACTATACCACTCAGTACTCTGACCCAATTTTAACTCCAGAAGTTTCCTATTTCCTCTAAAGTCAACTTTGAATTCATTTCTTTAGCTTTTCAAATACTTTATATCCTTGCCACCGCATCTTTGTAGACCCATTGGATATTACATCACTCCCAAACTGAGCTAGCCAAACCAGCATATTCTCTGTTCCACACACATGACATTCTTACTAATGTTTCCCTGCCTTTGAACTTTCCCCCATATCTCCTCTACCTCATAGAATCTTTTTCATCTTATCCAGACATAGCTTAGTTGCCACCTTCCACATGAATTGCTTAAACCATGCTAATCTAAGATGAGTATAGAAATCTGTTCAGCTGTCCTACAAAGAGTCTTTACTTTCTAGACTAGTATGAAAGTAATGGGTATTTGAAATATGTTTTATTTTCTGTATTTCTTCATTTGAGCCACTGAATTCTTTTGCATCATATGCAATTTCTGTGAGGGAAGAAATCAATTGCTAGCCTTTCCCTAATACCATATTGAAAACTGATCATCTTTTTTTTAGAAAACCTCATCGGGAAAACCCTAAACATAAGCCTTATCCAAGCTTTGTTTTAAAGGGGGCAGAGACAGAGAAACTTTAACAGCCTTTTTTTTTTCAGGCCAGCCTCTCTCCCCAGGATGAATCTGAGAGTGTCTTAAACCAAGCCCCTCTCCTTGTTGAAGACCCCTAGTCTATAATGGCAGTAAGTACATAGAAGATATGTAAAAGCGTATGAAAATCTTGACTGATTAGAAATTCTAGGGGTCAGAGTTAAAGAGGAAGTCAATAAAAAAAAACTTCAGGGATCACAGGTCTTTTTATTAAATCCTCCAGATCTATGATTTTCCTTCTAAGGAAACTCACTGTTAATGGGGCAACTGTCCCATAACTTAAAGTCTTAGACAGTTATCTAGAACACAAAAAAGTTTAAAGCGAGTCACATCTATTATGTATTGGAGGTAGATCTTTGGGGTTACATTTCAGAGTTAATAAGGATTAAGTGGTTTAGGAACACACAGTTAATAAGTGTCTGAGATTGAATTTGAACTCAGCTCCTCTTGACTCTAGTTCTCAGAACCTAACAAACTCCTCCCCGCCCAGGTAGCTCTTGAAAACAGATCATTCTAATTCTGAGGCTAGCTCTTTTTCTACCATGATGGTCTGCCTCTTGTGTTTTCATCATGTATTATTTTTTTTTTCAAGAAAACTAGAGGAAGGCCCATTGAGTGGACAACCTGTGTTGTCCTGGACCTGGACAAGAATTACAGAGGATGGACAGACAGTTTGAGCTCTGAATCTTATTTTTTCTCAAAACTAAGACTATGTCTTAGTATGTTTAATCATAACACAAAGAGATATTTTTCTCCCTTTAATCCAATAAAGTTCTTGTTGTTTTTTTCCCTTGTTCTTAAGGAAGATCAATGACATTAGGAGAATAAGAGCTTGACTTGCAAAATGCATTAGATTTAAGTAAGTCAGAGTAGCATAAAGTCATTAGTCTCATTCTCTTCTGGGAGAGAATGTACTCTCAGCACACCGGAGCAAGATATGAGTCAGAGCATCTGGCCATGGCTCTGAGTGCAAAGGGTGACCTTGGCATTTTTAAGCTAAATTTGTCTGAGCTAAAAACCATTCAGTAACTGAAGGCTAAGTAAGAACAGAGGCAAAAAATGGCCTAATTTGCCTTCACAAAAGAGTTAGTCTGAGAAGGAAAGACCTCAGAATTTTCTGCCAGAACAGAAACAAATGCTATTTACCTGGCCAAAGTTAATAGATGACAAAAAGATTTCAGAATGAATATGGCTTGGGTTGGGTTCTACTTTTTGCCCCCCCAAAAAAAAATCTATAAGTGTGACAAGTGAAGTTCAACACACACCAAAAAGGACAAGTACTTTAAGAAAAAGATTTTAAACTGATTTTCATGGCATGACAAACTCTGCTTTGCTTCAATCCAAGAAAAATATAGAATACAAGGAGCTTCTGATTTAAAGGGCTGCTTCAGGGCAAAGAAATGAAAACAGTTCTGGGCCTCATCAGGATAATAAATAGAAACAAAAAAGAACATATTGTCTTTTCACTCTCACACAAAATCATGATGCATCTTCCCTGGAAATCATTCTGTCTACCAGACCTGGGTGACAGAACCTCATACCTAAGTTGCTTGGTACTGAAAACCCTGCAGTTTGGCTCTAGCCAAACTTTCTGGATGTTTCACTAACTGCCTTCACACAGTCCATGTTTCAGCCAATCTGGCCCACAAACTGTTTGAATGAACTCAACATTTCATCTTGAACCTCCCTGTCCATGCTTACAGTGTAATCATTTAATAAATAAGCATTATTATGCGGTTTTAATAAGCTGTTGAGACTATACAGGCAAAAACTACACAGTTCTACCCTCAACATGATAACATTCCATGGGAGATAAACATGTACATTAGTAAGTATTTGCAAAATATTTCTATACTTAAATATGTGTTTGCATGAACTAAGTTGTGAGATATCCCCTCAGCCTGACACTTGGCTTATTCTCAAATTTAATTTTATTAAAATGAGTTATAGAATGATCTAGAGACATTAATTAACCAGAACTTCAGCTCTGGGTCATCAAATATTATTTACTAAACAGAGAAACTTCCTTTCTCAAAAGTAGTCATTTACAAATGAAATCAAAAGTAAAATGATAGTAACTATTTATAACATTTTGGCTATGAGAAAGTTTTTAACTTGTCACTTATAAACCCTCAATATAATATTAGATTAACCCCTCTTCATTGCCAGATATAGTTTCATCATTCGTATTACTCAAGACACTAATTAAAATCTTATATTTCTTCTCTAGATTAAATTTAAATTCAGTTTCTCAGAAAATAAATTATAGGACTATTTTCCCCCTTTCTATTCTATTCAGTGAAATAATAATAATAAACTAACATTTATATAATATTTACTATGCGTCAAGAACTCTGCTGTGCTTTTTACATCCCTGGGAAGTAAGTGAGGAAACATAGAGTCTAATTTATTTGCTCAGGATCACACATAGTCAAGTCTGAGGCTGCATTTGAATTAAGGTCTTCCTGACTCCAGGACCAGGGCTCTATCTAGCAAAACACATGCACTTTGACCCAGACATATTATTGCTAGGCCAGTGTCCAAAAGAGATTAAAGAATATTTTGGAAAAGCTTTATACATACAAAAAATATTTATAGCAGCTCTTTCGTGGTAGAAAAAAAAGTAGAAACTAAAGTCATGCCCATAAATTTAGAAATAGCTAGATAAAATTGAATATTTTTGTACTATAAAATATGAGAAATTAGATGGTTTCATTAGATATAAAAAAAACTTATAGGAACTAACAGAATGAAGTAAGCAAAACTAGAAGAACAATTTATGCTCTAACAACAATATTATAAAAGAACCAAACAATTTTGAAAACTGTTTTATAAAATAATGAACAAAAAATCAAAACCAAGAGAACAATTCCAACAATAACATCAACACTGTCTGGACAAACAATTTTCAAGAGCTGTAAGAACTCTGATTAATATAATGACCCCACAATGATGAAACATTCTTGAAAAAATGATGGTATATTTAAGGCACAAAATAAGAGAAATGTGTATATGGCCAATGAAGGGATTTGTTTTGAAAAGCTAAACAATTTGTTACAATGAATTTTTATTTTCTCTTTTTTTTTTTCAATAAGAGATGAGAGGGACAGAAAATAATGGTTTTATTTTATGCATTTCAAATCAAAAAAATTTTTTTCTGAAAGACTGCCAAAGGGGTACAGGACACACACATGAAAGTCAAGAACCTCAATCCTAGATAGGTTAGTAATTTATCTTCAAATTATCTTCAATTTATTTACTTATGAGACTATTATTTCCAGTATAATGCAAATTCTTTTAGTTCAGGGATTATTTTCATTTTATTTTTGTCTTTTTAAAAACATGAAAAAATATATTTGGAACTGGCTCCGAGATCCAAAGAAATTTTATTCCGCCCTAACTGATATAGTATTTCATTTGCATCAAAAGCTCCAGAAGAAAAAGGCTGGGTGTGTCGCTGTTATTTTTCATACAATCTGGTGAGATAGGGTAACTTAATCAGCAGTATTTGACGTCACTAACCTATCATTATCATCAGGTTCTTTCACCAGGTATAAGGGAGGAAGGATAGGCTAATTGTGATTGTTGGTCAATTGTGAGAGGAAAGAAATTTTTTTTTAAACCAGAGTGAAATCTGTAACTTTATAAAAGAGGAGAAAAGATACCTTAGGATAAGGGAAGGCCAAACTATCAATCACCTCTAAATTCCACCTTAATTACTCCCTTCCCCTCTTAAAGTTCTAATAATGATTATGACTATATCTAAGCCACTTGACAGGAATCCATCTGTTACTTGGGAAGACCTGCAAGGTGAAAAGCCAAATAGGAACAAACCATTCAGAAATCGTGTCTAACTCTATCCCTTAGTCTCTGAATACTCATATCTACTACATTAGAAGCCCTTGACTTAAAAGTAATTATCTTTTCTAGGAAGAGCCCTTCTTAATTGAGCCAATCAATTAGAATTGGGCATAAACAGAACTAGAACATCTCTTTACACACAAAACTATTATATGGAACTGGACATGGTTCCCAATGTAAGAAATCTGTATAATGGAGAGGATGCCAATCTGAAGGGAAATTCTGAGGGTCTAAAAGCAGAGGAAATGCCCCAAACTGGGATCCATCACATCTCTGAGAAGTCAAGGTAGACGGGAATTGAGGCAGAGAAGAGAGAGACCAAAAAGGATCAGCAACTATAAAGGATTGTGAAAAAGGATGTCCTGAGAAAAAAGCAGACTATCCCCTAATGCCCTCATTATTCAAAAGTTCCCAGTAATCTGAATTTTGCTTCAATCACAGAGATGCCAGATAAATGCAGTCAGGCACAGATCCCAAACTCTTTATAAATGGAGACTTGGAAAGAGTCATTGAATTAAACTTTTTATCCAAATCTGGGAATCTTCATCTTTTTGGTGTCATGGACTCCTTTAGCAGCAGTCTGATCACTAATTTTATGTAAAGAAGAGGTAAAATAGGCACCAGGAGAGAGAAATCGACTCAGGAGAGCAATTGATTGTAAAAAGAATAGTCTATTAAAATGCATCAGTTTGTAACAAAAAGAAATTATGTCATAGGCATCCATTACAGGTTACAAAGGAGTGCTATTTATTATGTGAATTAATACACAGGAGTTAGCAAGAAAGGAGTTTTAACAATTAACAATTAAGGGGAAAGACAAGTTCCCCAGGGGAACTCACTATTAACCAAAAGGAAGATGCCATGAAAGGGAATTCTCGATGGGATGGGAGTAAACCATTGACTGACAGGCTAAGTCCGTGGAGGAGTTTAGCAGACTCCCCATTTTGGGGTTACAGTACCATTGATTGTCAGGCTAACCCTAAACGGGATTTTGGAAAGATTTATAGACAGATATTTTTATAAGGAAAATATAATCTCAAAGTATGACATCATAACTTGGCTTTCTGATTGGCTAAAAGTGAGATTTTTTTTTTTTTTAGTGACCTCTCCCTCCCCCACTGTAGGGATAAGACTGTATTGGAAAGTCCACTTGAACTAGAGACCCACTTAAGAACCCAAGGCTCACTGAAGACTGAGAGGTTGGCAGCAGGACCTTTCCAGCGTGCCCCAGGAGTATTATAATCCTGTAACTGCTTCACCCAGCTCCCGGGACCTACTCTACAATAACACATTACAAATAACCATAGCCTTTCTATCGCATGATAGGACTCATTTTATCAGCACAACCGCTCTAGGAGTTGGGTGCTAATTTGTTCCTTTTACAGACGTTGAGACTGAGCTAAGCCAAGGTTATATGAGTTGTAAGGTCACAGAAGTAATAGGTGGTATTTGTTCTCCCCATTTTATAGATGTCGAAACTGAGCTAAACAGGGTTATAGGCTTGCAAAGTCACAGGGTAATGCGTGCTATTTGTTCTCCCCATTTTACAGATGTTGAAACTGAACAGAAATTATGAGACTTTAAAGATCACAGAGGTAATAAGTTTCTGAGACAGGATTTGAATTCAGGTTAACCTGGCTCCAAGATCTCAAAGTCTTAACAAGAGTTGCGTGCAACAGAATGTGCACCACAAGGACACTTCATTTCCTTTGTGCATTGAGCTGGGAGTTTAAAGTTCTGGGGATGAGATTTCAAACGCAACTTGGGTATCGCTTGGGTGTCTGTGTAGCCAGAGACTCTCGAGGAATTCTCTGGAACTAAACGTAGAGCCCGGGAGAGGGAGGAACAGAAGGCCATGTGATTGGACTGCTACACTGCCCCTACCTAACATGGACGCATCTGCTTCCCCAAGCCCCACCTCCACCCCACTCCTCTGTGACGTCTGAGTGCGTCATCACGCCAGCCTTCCCAGTGGCTGCGCCTATCTCTTCCCCACTACGCCCGCCCTTCCGCGGGCAGCGGCCTCCTCTGATTGGCTGCTTCCGACCGTTCGGTTTGTGCGTGGCCTGTAGAAGCTGCGCACGCCGTTGCGGGCACGAAAGGCAGGAAAGCGAAGGAGGAGTAGGTGGCGGAGGTGGAAGAGGAGGAGGAGGGCGGGGCCGAGGGTCCGGTATTTGCACCTTTAACCAGATCAGGAGGCTGACTCGCGGCTAAGCTGACCAGGTGGGCTGAGGTACTTCTGATCTCCCCTACCCCGACTCCCTCTCCGCTTCTCCGCCTGCCTTGCCCTTGTCTCCCCATTGGGGCCGTTGGGAACCGTTGGGGGGCTGAGGCTGTTTGTGTCGCCGCTTTCCCATCCCTTTCCTTCTTTCTCCTCCGCCGGAAAAGGGGGGCCGGGGAGGAGCATAAAGGTCATCTGGCCCCTTGCTTTACCGAGGGGAAAACTGAGGTTCTGGGCTGGAAGGTAACGACTTTGCCAAAGTCGTAGTCAAAACGTGTTAAGAAGTGGGAACTGAGGCCCGGGCTGAGGAAGTCGCATTGCGGGACCTAAAGGTCATCAAGCATCACATTGCAGAGGGAGAAAACTGAGGGGCGGGGGAGTGGGGAATGAGGTGAGAACTCCTGCGACCTAAGGTCCGACTGCTAGTGAGGTCGATGTTGCGGCGCCTCTATTCCAAAGCGGGGGGAGGTGTGGGGGGGAGAGTGCCCAAAGATGTGCTGAATCATCCCCGCGGGCAGCCGTCCGGAGGCTCCCTAAACCTGGCGCCGTCAAACCCCTGGAGGACTCAAGGAAGAACACCCTATGGGGCGTTTCGGAGGTTTGACCCCTAGATCTGCGAGAGCCCCTGACGGGAACGGGCAACTCAAGCCTAAAGAGGGAGAGGGAGCGGGCCCTCCCAGTGTGCTCCCACGTTCGGAGCTGCCCGGCCTGAGTCTGGAGAGCTGTGTCTGCCCTACTTCTGGCTTGGGCAGAGTGATTCACCAGACTTGGTGACCTTCCGGGGCCATGAGCCGCTTCTGATGCAATTGGGCGAAAGGGCTGAGCACCTCTTTCGGTGGGGGCATTCTCTGAACTTGGTGGTTGGCGTTCTCACAAGGTTCTCTGGGGCAGGGACTGCCTTGGCTCGGCTTTGTACCTGGCGCATAGTAGGCGCTTCATAAATGCTTGTGGATTGGTTAACTGGGGAGGAACGGGGATAGAGGTCCCCCCCCCCCCCCACTTGGTACTCCTACTAGATCAGGGAAGAAATTGGGAACAGAAAGTGGAAGCATCTGAAAGCAGTTGCCTTGGTGATTAGCATCTCAAGCCTTATTTTCCCTGACATCCAGTAATGTACTTCAGCCGATTGGGAAGGACCCTAAATCTGGCCCCAGCAAAACTTTGTGTTAGTGTGAGCGAAAGTGTTAAATTGCTTGTATAATTAGGTGAAAGTTCATGAGTTAACACTTGAATCAGGCCTCATCATTGTTGTTGTTTTTTTGCAATATCTTAATGAAATTTTTACTATTTGATATTTTCTAATTAATGTTCATTGAGCAAATCATTCGACTCAAATACTACTTAACTCTTCGAGAAAGTAGGCAAATACTCTGTTAGCCTTCCCCTTAGAAAGCAGTTAACAATTAAAACTATGCCATAAAGACATGTTTTATGTGCTTCAACCTCTTAAGCAAACTATATTTTAAAATACAATCAGCAATCCATATTTTCATTTGGATCTGAAACCTTTGGTTTAAAGGATGATTTTTCCTGTACCTTCTAGTATAATGGTATGTGATTATAAAAAGCAATATACTCATTATACTGAGTATAACCTTTTCTTGACTCATTTAAAAAAGTTTTTGCCTACTGAGGGCCAGATAAGCGAATAATGTGGTTTTATACAAGGAAAATATAAAATCCTTGTCTACAAAGCACTAAAATCTTATTCATTATTAAGTGCATGATATTTAAGCATCAGACTTTTGGACTATCTTTTAGTATAATATTAAATACCACAATAAATTCTGTAGCATTCGGGAGATTGACATGGCTAGAAGGATAAGGAGATGAAACTTGATGGCTTTGTGTAATAAATGACAGCAATTGTTTATCTCCAAAATTTAGAAACAGTGGCAACCTTTAACAGTTTCTTTTCTCCTCAATGTATCTATTGGCATTAGAAAACAAAAAGATTGTTTAGTATTTATTTTCCTTTTTTGTCTCTCCCTACAGCCCCACTCCCAAATATACCCTTATGTATCAGATATTTTGTATAGTGTTTAGCACAGTACCTGGCAATTAACATAAATATCCTTCTCTTATTTATACTTAAAACCATATAAAGTTGTCTTGATTCTCATTCTAATATATTTAGTTTTTGAGGCCAAAACCATTTGATACTAAAGAGGGGGAAAACTGAGGCCCAACAAGGAAGGTGAGTAATACTTGACACCTAAAGTCATAGCTATTAAAGAGCAGAAAACCATTTCCTACTCTAGCATTTTAAATAAAAATTTAGAAATGTAATTTTTCTGAGGCTTTCTACCTTAATGTTTTACTCACCTAATAGCGCTCAATTTTTTAAAAGCATTTCAGAAATAATCAGTGAAACTGTTGTAACACCATGCTGGCTGCAAGGTTTGCATGTCTCCGGACCCTGGCCCTGCCTTCCAGGACTTTCTACCCAACACTCAACCAGACCTCTCCTGTTCTGAGGAATTCCTTTGTGAAGACAAATCAATGGCTCTCACAGTCCAGCAGAGTAAGTAAAATTTGTAATTATTTAACATTTTGTAGTATCTTCTTTGAAAACATTATGCACTAAACAAGGAGGAAGCATGAACTTCCAGTCTCTTGATATCTAGTATAGAAGTACTCCTGAGACAATCAGAAAGGAATCTTAGAGGTTCTTTTCTATATTATAAGGAAGCTCCCACATGATTGATTCTTCCATATCACGTGTAGACTTTTGCCTTCTTTGTTTTTATATGCTTCAAACCCTGTCCCTCACAAATCACCTTTCTTTTTCAATGGTAGCATGATTAAAAACTTTCTCTTCACTTGTTCCTCTTATTTTATTTGCTGTTAAATCTAGTGAATTCTTTAATTCGCAGTATTTTAAGTCATTTTCTGTTTTATACTTGGGAAAGGTGATAATAACCGTATAATCCAAAAATGATTTTTATCTATATTCTTAAGAACTTCATTTAAAAATTTTTAAAAACTACAGTTTCAGTTTGGGGATCTTGTGACTTAGCATTCCTAATAATTTCAATGTTCCATATTATTAATTATAATTACCTTTTCTTTACCTTTTATTCAACAAATATTTAAGTGTTATATACTGTGAGCAAACTATGTTGCTAAGTCAAACGTGATCTCCTTCCTTGTGTCAAACCTACAGTCCAACTATATGGATTTGGCAGAAGGGGTAAAGATTGGGGGAGTGGGAAGGGGGCATTTCTGTAGTGCCTATCATGTGCTAGGCATCAAGCTAAGTGTTTTAAAAATACTATTTTATTTAATCCTCACAGCAACCCTCTGAGATAGGTGTTATCTCTATTTTAAAATTGAGAAACCTAAGGCAAACAGGTTAAGTGACTTGTCCAAAATCACACAGAAAGTATCTGAAGCTGGATTTGAAATCAGGTCTTCCTGATTTCAGGCCCAACACTATCGGTTATACCACAATACTATATACGACACTTAAACAAGTATACAAATATGTAGTAACTCTATAGTCAGTAATTGATGTAGAATAAAACACTTTGAGAAAACTTAAAAAGAGAAGAAGGAAAGATCATTTCCAAATGGGGAAAATCAGAAGAGGTTTCATGAGTAACCAACATTAGAGGCAGAATCTGAAGATTACATAGGATTTTCATTGAAACAATATAATGCGTGTTCTAGGAGGAGAGAGAATATTATGATCAAAAGCATAGTGTTAGTTAAATGTAATATGATGCACAAAAGATTGCAAGTAGTCCCATTTCTTAAGAAATGACCATTAGATGGAGAAAATAAATAGTTTTCTACCTAGAAAGGTAGAAAAGCATTCCCAGGCTTTTGGAAGGCCTAAACTAAGAAATTTAGAATTCTTTAGCTTATCTAAAACTATGAAAAAATTTTGAGTAGAGGAGTGACATGAAAGAATTAGCTAGTGTGTAAGAAAGGCATTAAAGCTTAAGGGTTTTTCTATTAGTATCAGGGTGAATAGTGATGCCCTTTGACAGAAACATAGAAACCAAAGGAAGTAAGTTTGGAGAGAAAGTTAGATTTTCTTTTAGATTGTTCAACTTTTAAGTGTTATTAGCTAATTAGTTCAATTAGAAATGCAGTTCTGAAGCCCAGAAGAATAACTAGTTATACAATTGATTCTGAGAGAGTGAATAAAATGTCTAAAGGAGAGACTGTTTGTAAATAAGAAAAGCATCTTGAACCTTCTAGAACAGGAGAAAGACTTGAGAAGTGATCAAAGAAGAAGGAAAACTAGGAGAATAGTTTTACCTTGAGAAGAAATGAGAACAGGTTTTACCTTGAGATGAAATGAGAACAGCATTTGATATAGGACATTTGACATTGTCATCATTTCAGAAGTCAAGAAAAGTAGGGCTTGGAAAAATAATTTTGAATTTGAATTTGGTAATGAAAAGATAGTTGAAAATTTTTTGAATAATGTCAAAAAGATGGTGAAGAGTCAGAATTTGAGGATATTAATATTTTCCTCCCCAAAGAATTTTGTTAGAGGGATATGAAAACAATTTGTTGGTTTTTCTTTTATTTAATTTAGGAGACTTCTTGTCTGACTAGTGATTTAGGAAATAATTTGGCCCATGTTGTAGCAGAAGAAAATAAGACTCGAAATCCAGTGTCCAACTCAGACATTATTATTAGTGTGAACTTAGACAAGCCCCTTAACACCTCTGAGATAAGTCGGCACTTTAGAGAAATCAGAGTCTACATACAGGAAATTATATGTAGCCTATACCTTTGACAGGCCTGCAGCACCAAGCCAAAGCCACCTTTCTCTTGTATGTTTTATCCTATTTCCTTCCATCTCCTCCCTGGCTTTTTTCTGTCAATTATCCTTTCTCTTTCATGTGCCATGATGCCTTTTCTTACAGATATGTGCCAGTTTTCTTTCTTCTGTCTTTAAACAAAACTTCCTCAACATTTCTACTGCTATCAAACTAGTTGTACCATCACCATCAAGCTCTTTACAAAATAATCTATACCTACTCTTAGCACTCACTAGTCACTCTAGAAGTATATATTCTGAAACCTAAAATTCTGGGCTCACCAGTGACTTCCTTCAGATCATGTGGCCTTTGTCTTTCTCATCTTTGACCTATTTAACACTTGGCCATTTTCTCCTTTAAACTTTATTTCCCTTTGTTGATCTTGTATGTCTGTTTTGTTTTTGTTTTTTCTCCAGCTACATTTCTGATCACTAATTCCCAAATTTAGTGATAAGATGCTTTTTTCTCCTAGTCTTTCTCTTAATACACTGACTTTTCTTTCCCATCTCTATAAATAAACATCCATTAATAAGTCTAGTTTCTAATGATCTTTTCCCCCAGCAATCTTAATTCATTTCTGTGTTTTTAATTTCCCCTCTATATGCATAATTTCTGAAACTAGACTACCAGATCTACTGTTCTCCTCCATATGCCAGTCCCACATTTCCTTCAGCCTGAATTTACCAGTGAAAATAAATACAAATTGAACTCTGTTTTTCCACAAAACCTGCTCTTCCTCACCTTGCTTTCTCTCTGTTTACTATAACCCTACTAGTCTTCCAGACTCTTTATCCAGAAGAGTTTCCTCCTCTCACTTATCCTACAACCCTTATCTCCCATCAGTTACCAAGCCTGGTTACCCTTGTTTCTTTAATAAAATACGATTCCTTAGCCTGTCAGGGTACTCTATATTGTGGCATTTACTCTCCTTCACGTGAAGCAAAGACTTCAGTACTCTTAATCCCTTGTTCTTGTCACCTCTCCATACTTTTATAACTATTTTCTCCACCTCTCCCTTCCCCCTGGCTTTGCCCAGTTGCTTTTTTTCTTTTTCCTATCTTACTCCTCAATATTAACTTTTATGAAGCCTTTTTTAAATCTCTTTTGTCCCGTTCCCTCGAGCTGGAAATAATCTTTTATATGTCAAATTCTATTGTATGGTTCTCTTATTCCTAATATGTGTAAATGTTTTACTTTACCCTGAACACCATAAGTTTCTTGATTTGTCTCATTTCATCTTTGTGATGAACATAATGAACACTCTCGAACATAATGAGTGCCTCCTTCCCTCCCCTCCACCTCACACACAGTAGGAATTTGATAAATGTCTTTTGAATTGAATTTCAGATATTTTATTTCAGATGCCTTATAGTAACTTTTTAAAAAAATTCCATCACATGGACTTGGTTCTTTTCAATAATGAGGTGATTCAAGCCAATTCCAATAGACTTATAAGGGAGAGAGCCATCTGCATCCAGAGAGAGAACTATAGGGACTGGATGTGGATCAAAATTTAGTATTTTCCCCTTTTTTGTTGTTGCTAGCTTACTTGTTTTTTTCTTTCTCATTCTTTATCCCCTTTTGATTTGATTTTTTCTGGTACAATATGATAAGTGTGGAAAGATGTTTAGGAGAATTGTGCACATGTTTAACCTATATTGGCTTACTTACTATCTAGGGGAGAGGTGAAGATAGGGAAAAAATTTTGGAACACAAGGTTTTTCAAGGGTGAATGTTGTAAAGTATCTTTGCATGTATTTTGAAAAATAAAAAGCTATCTTTTTTTTTTTTTAATTCCATCATATATTGTCACTATAGAAATACCACTTCATAAGCTGTTTAGAAGATGTCACTCACTTTTTTTCTTTTTCTTTTTTAAAAAATACATCAGGGATATGCCACCAAATCAAGATTTGGGATCCGTCGTGGAAAAACTGGCCAAGAAATTAAGGAAGCAGCATTTGAACCATCAGCAGAAAGAGTATTTAAAAGTAGGCAGCTGTCTAAATATAAATTTTTTCTACTTTGAACAATAGTCAATATTGTCATTGATATTTAAGAAATTAATAATTCTGAAACTATAACATTGAATTCAGCAGCCAATTTGGAAGGAAAATGTGGCATATTGGATTTTACTATATAGCTTTAAAGACAATCCTAGAAACTAAATGAGATTTGTATTGTGGGATAATGGCATTTTGTTATTTATTGACTTTATTGTTGTATAGAGTTGTTATTTAATGTGCTAAAAAACAAAAGTAATTGAAACTTTATTAAAGATGTTGAACCTTCCACCACCCAGTTATTATAAAAATCGATTATATAAATTAACATTCACTTCAATAAAATTATATTCAAAATCTAATTGTTTTTTAAATGAAAGATTAAAAATATTATGAACAAATGGCTACAAAGGAAATGTTAATACTGTTTCTCCTAAGATCTATTTAACATTGAAGGGTTATTCCATTAATACTTGCTGGTCAATCACAATGAAAGATACTATAAGTCCTTTCTCCTGCCCTCTGCAGTTGATCAGATGGGAAGATGGTTTGTTGCTGGAGGAGCCGCTGTTGGTCTTGGAGCACTCTGCTACTATGGCTTGGGAATGTCAGATGAGATTGGGGCAATTGAAAAGGCAGTGTAAGTGAATTCCACATTGGGCTTAACCAAGTTTCATTATTTTCTCATTGCACATATCTTCAACCACTTGAGGAATATTTTGTTACCAGTTAACTATTAAAATAAGCATTAATGAAAGTAAAACTGCTTATTGCAGCTTTATTGAACTTAAAAATTAAATCAGAATGTGATAAGAACTCAAAATATTAACCCCCAAAACAGTCTTAACTATCTGTCATATTTGTTTCTTACAGAATTTGGCCACAGTATGTGAGGGATAGAATTCATGCCACCTATATGTATTTCGCAGGAAGTGTTGGTTTAACAGCATTGTCTGCCATAGCAGTTAGCCGATCACCTGCTTTAATGAATTTTATGTTGAGGGGCTCCTGGATGGTAAGTACATTTGGAATTTTTTCTTTTATAGCTTTTAAAGTATATGTGGAAGACAGGAAACTTTATCGAGGAAGATCAATGAAAGAACAGATGCATAGATGTATCTCACAAATCTGAAGAGACATCAAAATCAATTTACAACATTGAAATCAATTCCTTTCCTAAGGATTATCTGAATCTTAAAATCATTATGTTCAGTATAGTCTAGTTTTTGTTGTAGTTTTTTATTTTTTAATTCAAGGAAGTATGAAATACAGCTTAGAAAAATTTTTGTCAACAATGGAAATTATTGATACCTAGAAGATTAAAGTAAGCTTCATTTATTTGGAGAAATTGCTTTCTATAGAAAAATCTTATTCCAAAGACAAGTTGTGCCTGATAACTGAGAAATCACTATAATACAACAATTTACATTTATAACATTATATGAACAATTGATTCCTAATAAATTTTTTGCAGAAAATTACACTTCGTATAATTTAATATAATTTGTGAGCATATGAGATTTGTTGGTAGTTTTCTAGAATGAAAACTGTCGTGTAGATTGGCATCTGTTTTCTGAGCACTTGGGAATTAACTAAGTTGCCCAGTGGTTACATAGCTAATGGAAGCTAAATTACTCTTTGAAAATCCCCGCATGTCCCAGAATCTTTCCAAAGTTAGGTTGACTGCTGTTGTTCTAGCATGTTGCAAAGAATTCCTAGGACACATGTTAACAGCAGAGGGAGCCATTGCTAAACATATTTAAAGAGAAGTCAAGCATTGAAAAGATAATCCTATATTTAGATTGACATTTAGGTTGGGAGATCTAATATTATCTTCTTTTTTTAAGTTTTAAAAATTAATGATATTACTTAGCACTTCTGATTTTAAAAAAGAAAGCAAGGATTATTTTTCCCAGTAATACTTTTCATCTTACAGACAATTGGAGCAACTTTTGTAGCCATGATTGGAGCTGGAATGTTGGTTCACTCAATATCATATGAACAGAGTCCAGGTCCAAAACATCTTGCTTGGATGTTGCATTCTGGTATGTCTTCCATAGTTTAAACGTATAGTCTTAATAATCTAAAAGTGTTGCTCTCTCTGGTATCTTATTAGAGACAAACAATTTGTAAGGAATGTTGTCATCTTAATTTAGAAACACCTTGTGATGGGATTTAAATTTCTTTATAGATAAGTAGAATGTTTATAGAAATAATTTATAAAAACAAAAATCTTTAAGGTTAAGTTTTAAAACTACAAATGGTTAATAAAGACATGCCTATTTTGTCCTTCAGCAATGGGCTTATGAAACCTACCATCATATTTAGTCTTGATCTGTTCATTTAAATTTGCTGTATTTCAACATTGGTATACATTTGTATTGTCATAAGAAACTTGTCTTTGGAATTGTATTTGTTTAAAAGGTTAAATAGAATTTCATTCATCTAGAGTAACATTCTCTAAGTTTTTCCTTTTTTGTAATATGTGATTGTATGTTCTTTTAACTTAGGAATGCCCAAGAATGTTTTTATCTAATGTGATAATTTAGTATATAATATAATTTTTTGAAAATACATACGATGTTATGATTATAAAACTATTAGCATTATTCCTAAGAAAAATGTTTTGCTAAATATCTGTTTAAGACAAATATTATTTTATATCCATTTGTTTTAGATAATATTTCAATGCGTTTTATTTCCATAGGTGTCATGGGTTCAGTGGTGGCCCCTCTGACTTTGTTGGGTGGCCCTCTGATCCTCAAAGCTCTTTGGTATACAGCAGGCATTGTGGGTGGCCTCTCTACTGTAGCCATGTGTGCTCCTAGTGAAAAATTTCTAAACATGGGAGCACCACTGGGAGTGGGCCTGGGTGTTGTTTTTGTTTCTTCTCTGGGTAAGCATGATTAATTTTGATGTATTTATTCTGTACCATGATTTTTTTAAAGAATAACTTAAATAATTTAATCAGGGGGTTATTATTTCAGGAATTACATAAATTTATATTAAATGTGATTTTTATTAGCTAGCATCCTATGAAATAAACTTTAAAATTAATACCACAATTGATCCAAATAAATATCACTAAATATCGCTTATACTAAAAAAGGTCTAATAAATCAGATGAGGAATAGAACTTTGTAGCATAAAGAAAAGAGCCCTAGTCTGGCTTTTCTGCTTGCTGCCTTAGCCAAGTCACTTAGTCTCACTGGGTTTTAGTTTTCTCATTTCTAAAAAATGATAGGATTGGATTAATTGATTGCCAAGGTCTTTTCCAGTGGCAACTTTTAAAATTCTATGAACATGGGGTTAATTCATGGTTATTACAAAGAACGGGCAATAACCAAGAGTGCCAGTCTGGAATCAGGAAGACTCATCTTCCTAATTTCAAATAAGACCTCAGACATTTCACTAGCTACATATCTCTGGGCAGATTACTTAACTCTGATTGCTTCAGTTTCCTCATATCGAAAATGAATTGGGGGGAAAAAATGGCAATTTGCCCAGAAAGCCTCAAATGGGGGGGTCACAAAGAATCAGATGCAACTGAAAAATGACTGAACAACAACAAAATTACAAAGAATAACTATTCTATTCCTTGAGCAAATTTTCCATTTTTGTTGTCCTTAGATTTAAATTTTCTTTTGATTATGTTGCTGACTGTGTTTATGTTTAATGTGTGTTGGGTACATAATTTCTGATTTAGAAATGAGAGATATGTGAACGTTCTAAATCTAACTGTGCTAAAATTGCTTTTTCCCATTTTGATTACAGGATCTATGTTTCTACCACCTACCACCCCACTTGGTGCTGGTCTTTATTCTGTGGCAATTTATGGTGGATTAGTTCTTTTTAGCATATTCCTTCTACATGATACCCAAAAAGTCATCCGGCGGGCAGAAATAGTGCCAATGTATGGCACAGAAAGATATGACCCTATTAATTCGTAAGTATTTTGTAGTGTTGGAAAGCTGAAGGTCAATTTCTTTTTGGGGAGAGGGAGTATTTTTTTTTTCCTTTTTTAAAAATGGTATTAAATCAAATACTCTTTAAGCTTGAAGGAAATAAGTGGTTTGTTCTGATTGGCTTCATTTGTACTGGATTTGAATTACTCTGAAAAACTTGTTACTACATTGCTACTGGAATTGTATAGTGTCGTATCTATTTTCATTCTTTTCAGAAAAGTTTAAAAAAAAAAAAACTAAATGGGCAGCTAACTGGCGTAGTGGATAGAGTACCAGCCCTGAAGTCTTGAGGACCTGAGTTCAAATCTGGCCTCAGACACTTAACACTTTCTAGCTGTGTGACCCTGGGCAAGTCACTTAATCCCAATTGTCTCCACATAGATAGATAAATGAAAGATAAAACATACTTTTATTCTTTAGTTTTTATTCGACTCTCCTCCATTCCCTCCACTACCCAAATGAGAGCAAGAAAAAACAAAAACCCAATGACAAATATGTAGTCATGCAAAACAAATTTTTGCATTTAGCTTTGTTTCTGGGAAAGAAAATAAAGAAAAAACATTAAGCTTCAGTCTTTATTTACCCTGAGTTTGTCAATACTTTTGTCTTGAGGTGGATGACATTTTTCATTGTGAATTCTTTATAATTGTGGATCTGGGCACAGCTGAGTGGTCACAGTGGATAAAGCTAATGCCAGTCCTGGAGTGAGGAAGACTTTGAGTTCAAAATCAGTCTTAGCTGATTTTGTGTGTTGTATGGCCTTAAGCAAGTTACTTAACCCTCAGTTGGGAGATGGGGGGAGAATTGTAGGGGATCATCATTATTATTAGTCACAGCTGATTATCTTTCTGATACTGCTGTTCCTTTATAAATTTTTTCTAGTGCTTCTGCTCTTTTTACCTTGCATCAGTTCATATAAATCTTTCTAGGTCTTTTTAAAGTCATTCTCTTCATTTCTTCCAACACAATAATAACGCATCATATTCCTATTCCATAATTTGTTCATTCGCCAACTGATAAACATCCTCTGAATGTCCAATATTTTACCACTATAAAAAGCTGCTAAAATATGTCTAGCTCCTTTTTTTTTCTTTTTTCTTTTTTTTTAATTTTTAAAAATCTCTTTGAGATACAGACCTCATAGTGCTATTGCTGGGTCAAAGGGTAGGCACATTTTATAACCTCTTTTGGATATGGTTTCAAATTGTTCTCCTGAATAGTTGAACTAGTTCACTATTCTTATCAGCAATTCATTAATGTCAATATTTTTCCATATCCCCTCCAATACTTGTCATTTTTCTTTTCTGTCATGGTAGCAAATCTGATAAGTGTGAGATATAATGCCTGAGTAGATTTCCTTTATATTTCAATTTTATATCATTAAAATGATCAATTACCTCCCTTGAACCTCTTTCTATTTGATCATGAATTCTTCTCTTAATTATAGAACTGATAGAAACAAGACATTCCATTTTATACTCATTTTTACCTGGAGTAACATAATTATCATCACTTTATGGCATGTTTGCATAGTAGTCATTCCATTTAAAAAGTTGTAAGTATTTGCAAAGTATAAAAAATTTTTTAATTGACATGGTATCAAAGAAGGCTGATGATAGTAAAGGTGCAAGTAGCCTATTTGAAAACTGTCTAGAGTACATGTAGCAGCTAAAATTCAAGGAAAAAATATTTACAATAAATTTTTATTTCAAAGATTCTTAGATCTATCAAAATGGTAAAAATATAGTCATTTGAAGTAGATTCTTCAGGTTTTGACAAGATATCAAATGTTCTGTTTGCTTCCCTTTAAAAGGTGAAATATAGGTTACATTCACTTTTTATTTTTCTTTTAAAAATAACACTTCAATCAATGATAAGCTCATGGTGCTACAGGAAAAAAATATTTGGGGGGGACAAGTTATAATTTATATATGCAAATGCCAGACTGATAAGTTTTTAAAAGTTGTGTTGATTTTGCTTTGTTTTGATTGACACAAACCAAACCTGATCAGTCTCTAAGACTTCACAGGCTTATTATTTCCCAAGTAAAAAAAAATTAAGAGTTTCAAGCTAATATATCTTTTTTTTAACATTATCATATTCTAAGTGAAATACAAGATCAAGAGAAAAGGTGTTGTTATTCACAGATGCCAAATTTTTTATTAGAATTTCATTTTCCATTTTAAATAGTATTCTGCATGTATATACTGTAGTTGCTTCTATAGTTAAGGCTCCCCTACCAAATAATTGTCATTACTACATTATCAACTTTCTTTTTTCTTATAGGATGATGGGAATCTACATGGATACACTGAATATCTTTATGCGAGTAGCCACCATGCTAGCAACTGGGAGCAACAGGAAGAAATGAACTGATTACATTTTTGAACCATCCAAATCTTGCTTGTGTTCTTGGTGTGTATACTTATTAAATCATTTCTTGTACAAGCAGCTTTGGTTGAAGTCAGAAGTTCAGAGCCACTTCATCATGGTTGTTATTCCCGTACAATGTGATGCTTCAACTTCCACCTTTCTTGAGAATAAATTCAGCACTTCTCTTGCAAATAAGCATATAAACTTTCTAGTTTTCATCTTTGAGTGATTGCTAACGGAAAAGGATTACACTTTTCAGTATTAACACTTTATTTCAACATTGTGTTAGTTGTCCATATGTTTGCTCATTTCATTAATATTATTTAATAATTTTATTATTACCATTCAAAAAGGAATTGTGTGTACAAAGAGACCTCCAGAATTGATGTAGAGAACCTGTCTCTAGTTTTAGATTGCACTGTAAGTGTTAAATAATTGCTGCTTGCTAACTGGCAATGGATAGGGTTTATTAGGTATAGTTATTACTGTTTTTAACATAATTAGCCTTCACCTGATATTTTTAAGTGAAACATCTATCCTAAAAAGACAATTGAGTGTCGCTGTGACATTTTTGGAATACCAATACTCATATTTCAAGTATAAGGAAGGTACCTTTACAATCCATCCAGGTCTCAAAATGTTAACCTTCTCCAAATATTTATCATGGTTTATTTTTGTAAGTCCTGTTTTTGAATCATTTAGAACTATTTATTTGAAATAATTTTGCTTTAAACTTAAAGCTTTAAAAGTAATAAATTGGTTGCCTATCCTATCCTTGCCAGTAAGTTTATTGATACATATAGATGTAGCTTTTTCAACATAAATCAAAGATTAGGACTTGTCTTTGTCGTTTTATTTTTTAAAAAGATTCTGTTTGTCATTTAGGATATGGAATCGCTTTCCTTTCCTGCACTATCAGAAATGAATGTTATTGCATCCCTTCCACTAAAATGCTAAAATTAGAGGCCAAATTAGTTTTGTCTTTGTAAAATATTGTTTCCAATTAATGTTAATTTTTCTACAGATTTTCCCTCTCAGTCCATTATTAATTTAGAAACAACTTCCTTGTAAGTAAAGCTTGTAAATTTATGACACAGAGTAAATTATTTTTGGAAGTTTTTTAATGAATGAAATTGAGTTTGTAAAATTATTGCAATTATATAATTGCTATTTCTGGCAAGATGTGTTTATCACCAACTATCCAGAAATAGCTAATCTTGTCCATTGGAGAGAGATGGTGTGCTTATTTTAACTGAAATAATAAAGATCTAGCTTGATAGTTGATTGGTCTGTAATTTCTCCAGTAGAACTACATACACACTAAAGGAAATGGTTTGGTACCCATTTTAAAAAGAAACTTAGACATGAGTGCTTTCAATTATGTACCATGGAAATTTTAAGTAATTTTAGATTTACAAGAAAGGAAAACTTTCCAGAGTGATTTTGTGTCCTTAACCTATGGTGGTAGTCATTGCCTTAATGCATAAGAGATTATTTTCGGTTTTTATTAGGATGTAATTTTTCATGCAGTTGACATATTAAAAGTGATATTTCTAGAAAAATTAGGGGATTTTCCAATATAAATGTGCTCTGACTTAGCTAAAGTGCAGTAGAACTTACAAAACAGCTTATGGACAGCATTAGTTCTCTTGGCTTCCTTATCACAATAGTGCTGATTAAATAAACTCTCATTCCACTTCCAAACAGATTGTTGAGCTCAACCTCCATCTCCTACTTAACAAAGTTTTTTCTTTAACCTGTTACAGAATTTTGTTACTTGTATCCCTATTAAATTTCAGGTGGTTAGACTCAGCCCACCATTCTAGTGCCTCAAGACCTTTTTGGATCCTGGCTCCAATATTTTAGTTCTCCCTTAGTTGTTTTTTTCTTTGCTCCAAATATGCAATGGTCCTTCTTTGGAAAGTTATTCTTCTACTCCCCAACCTCTTTAAGAGAGCTCAGAAGTCTTTTTTTTTTTTCCTTCCAATTCAGATCTTTTTTAAACATGCAGTTGTCACAATGTTGGGGGTTGGAATGTGTTTAGTTTTAAGTAATATATCATTCCCCTTTAAGATTGAGAGAATGAGGCATTTTGAATTTTTTTTTCCCCATCTCCTAGGAGAGAAGCCAACCTGAATACAATTCCTATTTAACAATACCAAAAAAACACAACCCACAAGATATCTCTGACTCTGTGCAGTGTAGTAACAAAATTCTTACTGTTTTTCATCCTTTTTGGAAGCAATATATTATTCTTTTTCTTTTTTTAAATAGAATTTTATTTTTCCAAATACATGTAAATATAATTTTCAATATTTTTATACAACTACATTTCAAGTTTTTCTCCCTTCCCCCCCAAAACAGCAAGCAATTTGACATAGATTAAATTTATGCAGTCCTTTTAATATATTTTCATATTTGTTATCTGTAAGAAAAATCAGACCAAAAGAAAAAAGGTGAAAGTACTATACTTCTATCCACTCAGTCTCCCTAGTTTTCTTGGAATTTTCTATCTGTGATAGATATTTTCCATTTCAGAAACAGTAGAATTGCTTTGAATCACCACATGAGGAGTATATTCTAAAAGTATCCCTTGCTTCATCTACTATTACCGAGTTTCCATTTCCTCCAACCTTTCTCTTAAAGGAGTTACTTTTTCAAGATATGGGGTTTCACAAAAAGTAAAAAAATTGTACATACAAAATAGATACAATGTAAATAGAAGGAAAAAGCATTAGTACAATATGGCCCACTCCTTCCAAATGCCTTCAACAGCACACCCAAGTGATTATCCTTCCTCTGATTAAAGATACCCCCCAAAAAAAGAAGAAATGGCCATCTCCTGCAGTGGGCAATTCATTCCACTTCTAGATACTCCTTCACCCTGATCTTAATTCTATCCCCTAGGGCCATCTAGATCTTCCTTCTTCCATATGATAATCCTCTAAACATTTGAATATATCTTTTGCCCCAAACTCTTCTCCCAGCTAACCAGCTATCTAGTTTTTTCAAGGGTTCTTAATTTGGGGTCCACAGACCACTAAGGACTCTTGAGAATATACTTCAAGAGGTCTATGAATTTTATATTTTTAATACCAACTTTGAATAAGTTTCCTTTGTGATCCTATGTATTTTATTTTATAAACATCTTCTAGAGACTGGATCCACAGACTTTAAAACCAGATTGCCAAAAGGTGTCCATGACCAAATATTAGAATCTTTGCTTTGATCCTCATCTGGCAGGTTCTTGGGGCCTTTCAGTATTTTGGTTTTCCTTTCCTTTTTTTTTTTTTTTTAAATTTTTATTATTTTCATCATTTGCTTCACTAACTTATATTAATATTCATAAAACATTGCTTTCAGCACATAACATTTTTGTATGCAAAAACTTATAATGTCCCCTTCTGTCTACTGAATTGAGTTCCTTCTTTGCCTGCCTTCTTTTGGACTTCCATGATAATACCACTGTCCTTTTTTTTTTTTTTTTAAATAACTTTTTATTGATAGAACCCATGCCAGGGTAATTTTTTACAGCATTATCCCTTGTATTGACTTCTGTTCCGATTTTTCCCCTCCCCCAGATGGCAAGCAGTCCTTTACATGTTGAATAGGTTACAGTATATCCTAGATACAATATATGTTTGCAGAACCGAACAGTTGCACAGGGAGAATTGAATTCAGAAGGTATAAATAACCTGGGAAGAAAAACAAAAATGCAAGCAGTTTATATTCATTTCCCAGTGTTCTTTCTTTGGGATAGTTGCCCATCCTTGATCAATTGAAACTGAATTAGCTCTCTTTATCGAAGAGATCCACTTCCATCAGAATACATCCTCATCAAACACTATCGTTGTTGAGGTATATAATGATCTCCTGGTTCTGCTCATTTCACTTAGCATCAGTTCATGTAAGTCTCGTCAGTCCTCTCTGTATTCATCCTGCTGGTCATTCCTTACAGAACAATAATATTCCATAACATTCATATACCACAATTTACCCAGCCAGTCTCCAATTGATGGACATCCTTTCATTTTCCAGCTTCTAGCCACTACAAACAGGGCTGCCACAAACATTTTGGCACATATAGGTCCCTTTCCCTTCTTTAGTATCTCTTTGGGGATTAAGCCTAGTAGAAACACTGTTGGATCAAAGGGTATGCACAGTTTGATAACTTTTTGAGCATAGTTCCAAATCTCTCTCCAGAATGGCTGGATATGTTCACAATTCTACCAGCAATGTATCAGTGTCCCTGTTTTTCCACATCCCCTCCAACATTCCACATTATCTTTCCCTGTCACTGATTTTCCTTTTCAAGGAAATACTCAACTTATCAATGTACTTCCTAAAGTGTGGCTCTTAAGAATTGCACATGATATTCTAGGTATAATCTGATATGGTCAGAAATACAGCGGGATGATCACATCTTAATTTCTGAACACTGCCTCTCAGAATGAAACCTGAGATTAAATTTACCTTTTTGGTTGCACTGTAATTTTTCTACTGGTAGTTCACTAAAACTTGTATTTATACAGCGCTTTAAGGTTTGCAGAGTGCTTTACAAACATCTCATTTGATTTCCCCAACAACTTTGTCTCCATTTTACAGTTGAGGAAACAGATTGAAAGAGGTTGCCTGGGGACAAAACCAGTTAGTGTTTGAGACAGGGTTTGAACTTGTGTCTTCTGATCTCTAATGAAGAGCTCTATCCGTGGCTCCACCTATCTTTCCCAGATGAATTCTTGTCTGAACTTGTCTCTCCATCTTAATTTATACTGCTGACTTTTTTCCTTTTAAATTCTATTTGACTCAAAGTTCTCACCTAGCAACATCTTTTTCAATATTAACACTTTTTACCCAGTGCTTAATGTCTTTCTTACCACTTTTTGTTACCTATGAATTTTATACACAGGCCATCCTGTGGCTAAAGATCTAGCAAAGATCCCAGAGCCACTCCACTGGAGACTTCTTTCCCAAGTGACATCAAAGTAGCATGCCCTGGTGCCTATGTACTTTGCACAGAGTAGGCATTTAATCAGTTTATGTTGGATGAATGAATGTTTTCCCTGATCCTTGTACCTGAAATATGTTACTGCCAGAGTGGCAGAACAGCTGCCTTCTAAAGATGTAATTTTTTAAAATAAGCTTTTGTATTTGATTTCTTATGTCATCAGTTTTTTCCATTATATCTCTTCTCTCCTTTTACCGGAGCCTTCCCATATGACAAATAGTGTTTTTTTTTTTTAAGATAGGAAGAAAAGGGGGAAAAAAATCAGCACAACCAATTAATGCATTGAAAAAAAGTCCATAAACGTGTGTAGTGTCACCTGTGGACCTGCACACTTCTATGGAGGATGTACCAGGTTGCACTTGATCTTAGAATTGTGCTATATTCGCTTTATTTTTTGGTGTGTGGTGGTTCTCTTCATCTATGTTGAGGCAGTTACTGTCTATGTTGTTTTCTTGGCTCTGCTTACTTCAGTCTTATTAGTTCATGTTGAATCTGTTCATGTTTCTCTGCATTCATCACATAGATATAGATCATTTCTTATAGCCCAGTAATATTTGATTATATTCATGTGCCACATTTTGTTTAGTCATTTCCAGTCAGTGGGCATCAACTTGTTTTCAATTCTTTACTATCATATGAAATACTGCTATAAATATTTTGATGTATATGGAAACTTTCTTCTTATAAATGATTTTCTTATGGCATGGGTCCAGTAAAAGACTAAAGATCAAAAGGTATAGGGATTGTTAGTCACTTTAATTACATAATTCTAAATTGCATTTCAAAATGGTGATATCTTTTTACATGTAATTGGGGGAAAAAATATATAGTATTTCAGAGCCCTATAGCAGTGTGTTTTAGTATGCCTAATTCCTAATCATACTACAGTCCCTGTAACATCACCATTTTTTGTCATCTTTGCCAATGTATAATAATAATGATGATGATGATGATGGCTAACATTTATGTAGTGCTTATTATGTCACAGGCTCTCTGTGTGTTACAATTATTTTTTTCATTTAATCTTCACAACAACCTGAGGAGATAGGTGCTATTATTTTAATCTCCATTTTACAGATTGGAAAACTGAGGCATACACATTAAGTGACTTGTCCAGGGGGTCTTTAAGATTATGAGACTAGATTGGAACTCAAGTCTTCCTGACTAAGCCCAGCCCTCTATTACCATGCCACCTAGCCTCTTGTGTATAATAATGATTTGGATCATTCTTTAATGTAGTTGCAAACACTTTGCAATGCTTGTGAGAACTGCTCATCTTTTGATCACTTAGCAGGGAATGCCTGTTTGCCATATCCATTGATACACATGTATGTATGTGTTATGTATATGTATATAAATTTCTCTTTGTATAAATACATGTTGCTTATATATAACAAAGAATTGGAAACTAAGTGTCCATCAGTTAAGGAATGAATGGCTTAAACAAATGGTAGTACATGAATGTAATAGAATATGATTGTATTGTAAAAAATTGTGTGTGTGATGAATACAAAGAAGCATTGGAAGATCTGTTTGAAGTGATGCAGAGTGTAGTAAATGCAGCCAAGGAAGCAACATATTGCAGTAATTCTAACAATATAAACTGAAAGAATATACACCCAAAAAAAAAAAAATAGACTCAAAATTACAAAAATCCAATAAGACTTGAATGAGGAGATATGAGGACACCTCCGTAGAGGTGGGAGGTGGGTATTATATATAAGATCAGTTTTTGGATATTTTCAACGTATCAACTAATTATGCTGTTTTTTTTTTTCTTCCAAAACTATTTGTTATATGGGATGACTCACGAGGGACAGGAGGAAGGATACCTTGGATAATTATGATGTAAGAAACAGAAGCTATCAATAAAAATTTATTTTGAAAAATTATTTCAATGTCTTAGATACCGAACTCTTTATCAAAGAAATTTGATAAGATTTCACCCCCCAAACACATATTTAATTACTTCCCTTTCTATCCTAGATACATTTACATTTTGTCTTTTGTAACTGGTTCCATTTCTTAGTTGATTAAGAATCCATCATCTACCCATAGCTGTGGGAGTCATATAATCTGCTCTAAAGTATAATTTCAAAGAATAAGAAGCACTCTAAAGATGTCTATCTTCCAACTTCTAGTGCTCTACCTATTTTATATTCTAACTACCTTCTATTTGTTTTGAATTCATATATATATATATATATATATATACATGTATATATATATATACACACACACACATATTTGTTTACATGTCTCCCTTGATAGTGTAAACTCCTTCAGTGTAGAGATTGTTTGACTTTGTATTCCCAGAGTCCAACAGTGCTTAGCTTAACAAATATTTGTTGATTGACTGTTTATGCCTTTTTCCCAGTCTTTTGACTGAATTCTTTTAACAGGATAATGAGCATTTCATTCCATGTTGAGAGAATGTATTCAAATATTCCTAGCAGATAATACACAGAGCTGCAAATTTATAATAAGGTGTAAATGACTGATTCCAGCCTGTCTTTAGCACAGATAAAGTCAGTAAAATTTGGGGAAGACAGGAGGAATACATGAAAAAGTAGGTGTTAGAAAAAGAAAAAAAAAACCTTGGATTGCATTGATTTCATAATTTTGTCTAAATCCTGAATTCCTCTTTTTGGGGGGAGGTGAGAAAAGTCACTTCCCCTGCTTGGGTTTTGTCACATATAAAGTGAAGGGATGGTTCAGAATAATCTTCAAGATTCCCTCCATTTCTGTCACCTATATTGACATAGAAACAGACAAATGGGAAAAAAAAAAAAAAAAAGAAAGTAGGTTTCAGACAGTTTGGTGCCTTGTAAGTGTGATAACAGGTCTGCCTTTACAAAGGTGTTGCTTTCCCTCTCCTGCTCACCACCCACTCCTTGGTGTTGGTGAAAAAAAGGATGAGGGAGTAATACAGAAGGTCTTTCTGAGACCCCCTTCAGTTCTAGTTTCTCTTCTCAAGAACTTGGAGATCCTTACTGATTCAACATGGTCATAATCACAAGTATTAAACTGGAAACAGACCTTAGATGGGGTAGTCTCATACCTCCTCAATGGGTAAATTGATGGGTGGGGAGTGAGCCCCAAAGAAGTGAAGGGATTTGCGAAGGAGAGAAAAGCTACAAAATAACTAAGACCAAGAAAAAAAATTATATCCTCACTTGTGAGCTTCCCATCAAATCTTGACATCTGCATGACAGTGCTTTGATTGTTTTAATATATATGCTTTCCTCTTTGAATTTCTTCAAGCCATATTTGACTGTAATTGGGCAGGCTCTCAATTCCTTCTACTTGTCTAGTCAGCAAGCATTAAGCTCCTACTATGTGCCAAACATTATGGTAAGCACTGGGAATACAAAGGCAAAAATAGTTACTGTGCTTTAGAAGTTCACATTCTAATAGGAAAGACAGTGTGCAAACTACTGTGTACAGAGAAAAAAAGGATAAATTGGGGCTTCTAGAGGCAATATAAGATTTACCCAAATTAAAGATATCTTTCGACTATAAAAGGGAAGGCACTAGCATTAAAGGAAATGCTTTTTAAGGTTAAAGAAGAAGGTTAAAACTGAGAGAAGTCAGAGAAGCTAGAGGAAGGAAATAAGAGAATTCTCGGCATGAGAAAGGGCTAGTGAAAATGTTACATGGGCTATAGAGTGTCTTATGTGAAGAATAAATATGTGTCACTGAATCAAAGAATATATGAAGGGAAATAAAACTGGAAAAATAGGAAGGACTTTAAAAGCCAAAGGGGATTTTTGATCCAAGGAGTGATAAGGAGCCACTGGATTTTATTGAAATGGGGCATGAGCAGAAGAGTGGAGGTGCTGTGGTGATGCTGTGTGGTCAGGAGCATCATTTTGAGAGCTGAGGGGAGAGGACTGGAGTAGAGAGTTTTGAAGGCAAAGACCAACCCCAAGTCATAGAAGCAAGAACTTGCATCAAGAGAATGGCAGTGTCCAAAGAGAGCTGGAAGCATGAGAGGTGTAAAGCCCCTGGCAGTTGTTTGGGTATTAATGATGAGAGAGCACAAGTAGTTGCACCTTGTTTTGCAGTCTGGATAAGTCTTATGTTGTCTCTAGAAGCTCAAAGATGACATGTGATTTCACTGAGAAAGAAGAAGGAGGAGAATTAGGAATGGGATAAGACAAAGATGCGGGCTTTCATTCCCTCCCATGGATTCCTGGCCTTTGTCAAGTCCACTTTGGTAATTTACATTCTTCACAGTATTCCTTATAGTGAGAATGAGTTTGTTACCTTTCCATAACTGACTCCATTTTATTTTAAGCCTCCATTTTGTGGACTCTGAATATGTAAGTATGTAAGTTTTCTATAATAAGGACCTGAGTGGTACAGTTTGGTAATGCATAATATACTCTTCAGATTTGATAAATAACTACTACAGATATCTGTATCCTCCAAATTTTGTAAACAATTACTAATGACTTGTATAACCCCCAGATGTAACATACAGTGGTTAATGATGTGTAACCCCCAAATTTGGTGGATAACTGACAAATACTTGCTAATAAGACTAGTTTTGACTTATAATTTCCTTTCAGCACTCAAGTATCCCTAATCCTCCTTTTAACATATAAGCATTGTCTTGAGTTAAAATGTAATAAATAATTCTGTAAGGGGACTCCAATTAAGGTAAGTTCAGGAATATCAAACACCTCAACTGAATTAATCAACTGAATTTGGTTAGAGGGACTTTTCTTGTAACCTTATCATGATGTATGATTATTCTTTAATTATTTCACTCATTCTCCCATTTCTGTGCACTTCTGATAATCTCTGTTTTTTCTGGGAAATGGTGGAGCAGTTTTGTCTATTTACATATATAAAGAAAATATATGTCACTGGGTGTTGCTGGGTTTTTTTTTTTAATTACATTGTTGACTGATCCATTCTGAGTCATCAGAAGTAGTTAGTTGCTACAGATTTAACATTTTCTGATATGAAACCATTTCCTTAAGAGAAATTTTTTTAAAATAACCTTTAAAAAATGATTTAAAATCTGATTTAACAGATGAATTATGACTCAGATACACCAAATTCTGTATTTAATGAGATTTTTAAAAACCTGTTTTCCTAAATTACATCTCTTATGATTCTTACCCTCATCTTTTATGAAAACAGCTAACATATTCAGCAAACATGTATTGAGTGCCTACTTTATGCAAATCACTGTATTAGGCACTGGAAAAAGAGAACATATTTAGTTTATATTCACTTCCCTCTTGAGGCTTACCACCAGGGAAAAAAAAGAAAGAAACAAACATAAACCACTTGCTAAATTTATAATTCAATGAATCTGTGAGTTTACCTGCTTCCTCTATTATTTCAGAGTAAAATTCATCAATGACTTCTTACCCTATAAGATTCTTGTTTATATTCTCTCATAACTTTACCAAAATATATGTGTTGATGAGGCTAATTATATATCAAAGTCTGGACAATAGGAGTTTTCAGCCATTTGTCCCCACCCACCTACCCCTTCAAACAGGGAATGTTAGGATACTCTCCTCTGAGTGGTTTTCATGTTTAATTGCTAGTTGTCTAATGTTTTTAAATAATTGTAGAAAAAGCCAAATTTTGATACCTAAGAGTTTCCACTGAGTCTTTTAATATTTTCATTTAATGTCCCATGAAAGCATCATGTCATTCCATGAGAGTTTTGTCTTTTATCTCTTCTTCTAGCTCTCTTGTCCAGCCTGTTTCTCTTTTCAACTAAGAAGCAACTAGTAATATCAGTTCTTTTGGGATTGTAGTGTTCCATAATTCATCACCATTTAATATCATTGATAGAATATTGATAGCTTTGTGTTAAGATGGTGATTGGAATTATTCAAAGTGACATGTAATTTCCCCAATATGATCCAACCTACCCTCTTCCTTCAGTTCAATTCTGGTTCTAAATCATTGTTTAACATATACCTGAAATTTATGTAGTGATCTATTTTTTCAGGTTTTTAAAAAAACTTAATAGTAAAAAATGTTTTTTGATTACATGAAAACATAGCTTTCAATATTTATTTTTGTTAGATTTCAAGTTCCAAGTTTTTTTCCCTCCTCTTTCCTGCTTCTTCCAAAACAGCAAGTAATCTGATATAGATCATATATATAAAATCATGTTACACATAGTTCCATACACAAGATTAAGAACAAAAAGGAAAAACCAAAAGAAAAAAAATTCCAAAAGTGAAAATTGTATGTTTTCATCTGCATTCAGACTCCAGCATTCTTTCTCTGGATATGAATGAAATTTTCCATCATTAGTCCTTTGGAATTGCCTTGGATTATTGCATCACTGAAAAGAGTTAAATCATTATACGATATTACTGTTACTATGTGCAGTGTTCTCCTGAGTCTGCTCATTTCACTCAGCATCAGTTTGTATAAGTCTTTATAGGTTTTTTCTGAAATCTGCCTGCTCATAATTTCTTATAAAACAATAATATTCCATTACGTTTATATACCACAATCTGATCAGCCATTCCACAATTGATGGGCATCCCCTCAATTTCCATTTTTTTGCCAGCACAAAAGGATTTTATAAATATTTTTGTACATGTGGGTCCCTTTCCCTTGTTTATAATCTCTTTGAAATACAGACCTAGTAGTGATTTGGCTAGATCAAAGACTATACACAGATTGATAGCCCTTTGGACATAGTTCCAAATTACCAGAATAGTTTGATCAGATCCTAACTCCACCAACAATTCATTAGTGTTCTGATCTTTCCATATCGTGAATATTTATCATTATCCTTTTCAGTCATATTAGCCAAAGTTTGAGATGGTACTTCAGAAGAGTTTTAATTTGCATTTCTTCAATAGTGATTTAGAACATTTTTTCACATGGTTATAGATAGCTTTAATTTATTCATCTAAAAGTGTTTCTTCATATATTTTGACTATACAATTGGAAAATGACCTGAATTATAAATTTGACTTAATTCTCCATATAGAAATGAGGCCTTTAACAGAAACTATAAAACTTTAACAGAGCTATAAAAATTGTTTCCCAGCTTTCTGCTTTCCTTCTGATCTTAGTTGCATTGATTTTGTTTGTGCAAAAACTTTTTTTTTAATTTAATGCAATCAGAATTAATCATTTTGCATTTCATAACTTCTGTCTTATATGATCATAAATTCTTCCCTTCTCCATAGATCTTATGATATACTATTCTTTGCTCTCCTAATTTGCTTATGATATCACTCTTTATGTCTAAATCATGTACTTATTTCAACTTTATCTTAGAATAGAGTATGAGATGTTGGTCTATGCCTAGTTTCTGCTATATTATTTTCCAGTTTTTTCAGAAGTTTTTGTCAAATAGTAAGTTCTGATTCTGGAAGATAGAGTCTTTGGATTTACCAAATAGTAGATTACTACAAAGTTTTGTATATCTAATCTATTCCACTGATCCACTACTCTGTTTCTTAGCTAGTACCAAATAGTTTTGATGATTGCCACTCTGATACAGTTTTAGATCTGATACAACTAAACCATCTTCCTTTGCATTTGATTTTCCATTAATTTCCTTGATATTACTGACTTTCTATTCTTCCAGAAAAAAATTTATTATTTTTTTTCTTGCTCTACAAAATAAGTTTTGTAGTTTTATTGATATGACTGTTGAGGGGTGAGGATACTCTTACACCCCAGGGTAGTGTTGCAGGTTTTGGGAAAGAATTCGCAGTCCCAATCTCTAAGCGAGGTTTTTGGCAGAAATGGGTTTATTTTCACTGAGTAGCTATTTCAGTGGGCTAGTTCCTGATTAAGAAGACAGCAAAAGTTGGGATATAGAATCTTGATTATATTTAGCCCAGGGCTAGGGAGAGATCATCAGATGACTTGAGCAATTTCCAGATCAATAATGGGTGGTGATTAGGCCCTAGGCCAAGATCTCCAAATGAATTGTGGGAGTTTCCTTTGGTAACCAAGTATAGGAGGGTGAGGATGCTCCCAGAGGCCGGGAGGGGTTGAGATTCAAAGTTTTTCTAATCCAGATCAGCCTTTCACAAAGATCAGGGGGACATCATGACCTTGAAAAAGTAAAAGTTGTTTTTTTGTTTTGTTTTGATTTTTGGTTTTGTTTTTAATAGATTGATAAACATGCCTCTTTTGAATTACATAGGATCTCATTGACCTAGGCTTCTAGCATTTGGGGGCTTTGATAAGTTCAGTATCATGTTATCAAACAAAATTACTTGGAAGAATCTGCTATCTCTAAAAAATCCTTCTATTTGAACCTCCTCCTTAACAACTGCAAACATCTTTGATGAACATATATGTTCTTGTTTTTATTCCTTGCTTGACATTTCCACCTAGATGTCTCTGAGACACTTCAAACTCAACATGTCCAAAACAGAACCCATCTTTCCTCCCTAAACCCAATAGTCCTCCCAACTTCTCCATTCCTTTCAGAAGCTCTACTGTTTTTCTCATTACCCAGGTCCACAATACAAGAGCCACTGAATGGGACTGATTGATGAAGTATTTCTTGGTATTGAGTCACATGATTCCTGTTCCCAGAAGTGGGACCCTGAGGGGGGAAGGGGGAGGGGGAAGAGAGATCACATGGTCTCTGGAGGGATGAACTTTGAACCCTGGGATACAAGAAGTTAGTGAAGTTGCAGGAAGTAGCATGACTTGTGGGAGGCAGCCAACACTGGTGACCATTAGTCAAGGATGGTTATGTAATGCTGGAGAAACTGAGGCAAGATAGAGAATAGAGAGTTTTTAATATTTGGGTTTCTGAGAGGGAGAGATTGTCTGGGGGCAGATCAGAATCCATTTGTCCCCCTAGGGCTGAATTGGACTTTCCGTCTCAAAGAACTCAGCATCAGTGTGAGATTGCAGTGATTTTTATATGGCTCCAGAGTTCAGGGGAAGCAAAGGCAAGGGGTGGAGTCCGAACACTGATGAGCATGGAAATCTCCAGGCAGGGACCATCAATCCGGTTCTGACAGGTCGGGGGGTAGAACCATAGATTCTGATACATTCGGAGTGTCACTGGGGACAGAAAGTCTGGAGCAAGAGCGCTGTAAGCCCATCTCTAACTTATCTATGAAATGCTAATGGTCAGGGCTCCCAGCCCTAATTATCTCAGTCCTAATGGTCAGAAAGGGGGTTTGCAACCAAGGGGATTGAGGCAGAACAATTCAAGGAATTGAGGTAGAACAATTCAGGGAAACTGAGGCAGGATAATTTAGGGAAATGAGCATAATGATTTAGGGAAACTGAGGCAGGACAATAAAAGGAAACTGTAGCACAACATTTATGTCCTTTTAATCTATCCAATGAGAAGGCTCAGATCTTTTGCTTTTAAATCCTGACAGGGCAGAAGCAGGCTGGGTTCCAGGAGCACATGGAGGAGTTGGAATGGCTCCCAGGTGTGTCTGGGCCTCTCCCCTCAGTGACTAAATAAGTGCTTTCTCTTTGTACCTAAAGATGTCTCTGATTAGTTAATTTGGGAAAAGGGGGTCTTGCACCCTCCCACACACCACCTTTGACTCTCCCCTTTTAGTCCTCCTCATTTATCACAGTGAGTCTCAGAATGCAAATGTGGCTCCCCTGTCATCAATGATGAAAATAGCTTTTTATCAGTATGCTGACAGAGATGAAAAATGTTATTACATAGAAACAAAGGTGGAAAAAATGACAGCTTTTGCTTTCAAAGTGTTGATAGGAAGACAGGACAAATATAAATCAGGGTGAAATAAGTATATCAGAGATCAAACACTGAGCTATGGGAGATTCAGCAATGGGGAGAATCCTGAAAGAAGAGTTTTTGCTAGACTAGAAATAGGAAGGGGGGCTATTGCAGAACTAGAGAGAGCAATATGAAAGCAGGATGAGATCAGGCAATGGCTAGTTGGTTGTAAAAGAGAGTGTATGAAGCTAATTAGTATAAAATGAAGCAGGGGACTGATTAGAAGCTATTCTAATAGTCCAGAAGAGAGTTAATAATGGCCTGTCCAAGGATGATAATGAGAAGAATATTTTCATAAGAAAAATAAGAGAGGTCAGATGTGAGGGACATTGAAGAGATCAAACTGACTAAATTTGATAAGAGATTAGATGTGGGGTGAAATAAAGGGAAAGAGGAGAAAACACCTGAGAGTTTCCAGGCCAGGTGACACTGGAAATAGTACCATCAATTAAATTAGAAAAATTAAGTTGAATTTTTTGGGTTTTTTTTTTCAGGATGGAGAAGAGGAAAAATTATAAAGATAGCATCCTGACAGGTTGATTAAAGAGTCAGTTAAAGTAAAATCAACAAACTCTTATTAAGGGCCTATTATGAAAGAGAATTCTACATTTGGAAATCACACCCTGCAGTCCTCAAAGCAGACTTAAAATTTCTTATAAAACTTAAAAGTTTGAGGGGATATTCTTACTTAGCCTGTATCTACTTTGTGGTTAAGTGCCTTCTACTTTCATTATTATGCCAAATGTCTGTGATTGTTGAGTTAAGTAAACCTAACTACTCTCAACTTCAGTTTCATCTATAAAATGAAATAATAGTATCTATCCCTCAGGATTGTTGTGAGCATCAAATTAGATAACACCTAAAGCTCTTTGCAAACCTTAAAGCACAACATGAATGCAATTATTATTGCAGAGACAGTGAAAAATGTCTTGGTTTAGGAGTCAGAGGGCCGTTTAAATTTCAGTTTGGCTACTTACTGCCTATACGAATGGGACACATCATTTAAAACTTTGAAGGAGTCAATCTCCTGGAAAATGGTGCCTTCAAGATTATTTTCCAGTTCTCAATCTATAATATGTTATTCAATCTAAAATCCTCTGGGAATTCTAAGAAGGTTAGTGTTGATTTCCTAGATATCCACTTATAGTAAGCCAATTGCCTGACACTATTTCATGTGATCTTTGGAAGTGCTGTCTTAGGGTCCTACTTATCCAGGACTACTCCCAACCTTTATAATGGGATCTTATGCCTAATTCTCTGTGATACCCCTTAGGTCGCCTTCAGAAATATCCCTTCCTAACCAAGCTAATTCTATACATCCTCCATGGCTGTGTCATCAAGTAACTGGCACACTGACAGTTCACTCTCCGTCCTTTCCAATCTTCCAAGTCCACCATAGGGACCATAATGTGCCCTAACAGACTGCCATGATCACAAACTCCATCAATGCAATAGGAAAAAAAAAAAATTTACGGTGGCAGCTGCACTAAACAGGTCTTCAGGCCCTAGCAAGGCATTGAAAGTTGAAGCCAAAGGGGAGCAAGAAGTAAATTTTCTTGACAAGAAGGTTGATTTATTTTAGTCTGTAAAATTGCTATATTTTGTTTTTCTAAACAGCCAGAGTGATCACTTGGCATTCAAATTGTGCTGAAATTAACAGGAGTTGCTGCTAATGCTTATTCTCACCTATCCCTGAATATTTAGAATCTTCCACAAAAGCCAGAGGGGATTTTCTTCTCCTGGGTAGTTTAAGAAGTTGATAGCTGCCTTGGAAATGTTAAAAGCAAATATAATTATAACACAATTTTTCAACCTTATTACCTAAATGAGCCTGGGAAGGGTCTAATACTATCAGCTCTAGAATCAATGGAATGCTAAACTTGGAGTTTAGATGTGGATTCAAATTCTACCTCTCATCTGGATTCTATAGGCTCCTCTGTACAAGATATATCTTAGTTGTAAGAAAATTCTCTAAGATGTTTCCAAGATGACGTAGTATGGATCAGATGAAGGATGAAACCCAAATCTTCTAAAGTCTTTGAGGCTGGCTCTCTAATCGACTCTGCTATGTTGTCTTTCCAAATTCTCTATTCTGATGAAATCACGAATGCCCTTGTGTACACAGGAGGACATTCTTCTGGCTCCATGCTATCTATTTTCTGTTCCCAATAGCCTTTTTACCTCTGGGGTCCAAGCATAAAAACCATAAAGAAAACTGCTATTGGAAGAGGAGAGGGTGGGAAATTGGGTTGTTCCAACAGTTTTCTGGGCATAAATGGATATTCTGTAATTGAGTTTCCCTCAAAAGAAATACAAAAGTTTCAATTCTCAGTACAATCACAGAAGTCCAATGGAGACCATCACTCCAAAGATTAGTCATTTGAGATGGTCATCTCTGTCTGATTCCAATCTTACCCATTGCTCAATTATATTAGTCAGAAGGAATTATTGCCCTAAGTTTTGAGAATTCCACCTAAATAAGTATAACGAAGGCCTATTATGCACAAAACACTACGTGAGGCCCTGGGGCTACAAAAAATTCAAAGAGCTCGAAATTTAGGAGAGGAAACAAGATTTCTGTTCAACAAATACTTATTAGATGTTCACCTTGTGCCAAAGAAGGAAGCAGACAAACATGGTGAGGAGAGAAAGAAAGCAGAGAGAAAAAAAAAAAAAAGAAAAAAAAAGAAAGCAGAGAAACAGAGCACAAAACTACTTATTGCAGCTGAATCAAATTAAAATGTAATTGGGAAATGTTTGACAAAATAACAAAAACATCATACAATATACATGATGTTAATTTGTGATTTTCTAAATCAATATGCTACCCACAAGGAGCCATTTCTATTTGAGTTTGATTTTACTGATGGAATTGGATTTTAAGTGAGGAAGACCTGGTTTTAAATCACATCTTTTAAGTTCCTAGCTAAGTGATTTTAGTCAAGTCTTTTGAATTCTCAATGACCTGAAGATTCTGGCCTGAGGGAAGCAACCTCTGTGGAGATAAGGGGAAGAAGGAGAGGAACTGCTTCTATAGGAGTTACAGCCCCTGCCTCTTTAAAAGGAAAAAAAAAAGTTCTCACTTCCAGAGTTCTTAGCAATGTAAGATGCCACTCACTATGCTACAATGACCATGGGAGCCTTCCATCTAACTTGTAGCCAAAAATTCTACAGAATAAAGATAAAACAGGAATTGTGAAGTAATTATAAAGGCAAAAAATACTAAAGACGTAATTCAACAAGCATTTAGTAAGCATCTATTATGTATTAACCACTATGCTATGTGATGGGGACACAAAAAACAAACAACAACAAAAAAAAAAAAAAATGTAACAGTCCCTGATCTCAAGTGGCTTGAGATTCTACCAGATTTTACTAAACATCACAAAGTCAGTAGCCAAGTAAGTGGGCCCAGATAGTGAGTGTGCTATTGTTGTTATTTGTCCTTCTCAAAGAGAACTATGACATCAGGAATGTGATGCTATGACATGCAAGTGAATTACATTGAAGTGAGGGAGAGCTGTACAAAGGCTCCAGTCTCATTTTCTCCTCTAGAGTCATCTCGGTCCAGTGGTCAGATATAGATCAAGATGACTGGAGATGGCCCTGGCTGCAATGGAAGACCTTGTTTCTGGTCCAAATAGAAACAATTGCTATTGTTTCCGAGCCAAACGGGGGTCAAACAGTGACCAAGAGGGGCTTGGTCTAGGGCCTATTGTTGGTTAGTCACTGCCACCAAGAACAATTTGGGTTTAAGTCATGGTCCTAGATTGAGCTAAATTTTGAGATCTGCAGAGACCAAGATAGTAGGGAGATGATTAGGTTCCCAGAATATTAGGGAAAATGTCTACTTGTTTGTTCTTGCTATATCTAAAGCAATTTTTTTTTGGAAAAGCCAATTAACATGAAGTGGTCAAAGGGAATTAGTGCTAGTCATTGCCCCTTCAAAATGGAGGGAACATAATCAGTGAGACTGGAGGTGGGGGGTTCAAATAGGTAGCAAAGAAATAGATGTTCTCTGAACAGGTTGCCTGAGAACCCTGAGGGACATTTAACCTTCCTGGCCTTATTAGGACAAAAAAATTGTTATGGAGGGATTGACACAGAAAATCAGAAATATATGGCTATTAGTAGGAAGAGACAGATAGATGAGAAAATGGAATAAGTCATTTTTTGCCTTTTTATCTCCAGCATTTAGTACAGCCTCAGACACATGGCCTTATGGAAGTCGGGTGGTACGTTGGATAGCTAGCTAGACCTTACATCAGGAAAACTTGAGTACAAATCCTGACATCATTTAATCACCCAGCCTCAGTTTCTTGATTTGTAAGATGGGGATAATAACAGCATTTACCTCCCAGAGTGATAGTGAAGATCAATGTGAGATAATGTATGTAAAATATTTTGCAAATTTTAGCAGTGATTCTCAAAGTATGATCTAGAGAATCCTGGGGATCTCTGAAATCCTTTTAGAAGATCTTCAAATTCAAAAATAGTTTTATTTCCAATATGGTAAATGTCTATAAATATAACCCAGATAAACAAAAATGCTGTGGAGAGATCCTCAATAAATTTTAATAGGATAAAGATACTGAAAACAAAAGTTTGAGAACCATTGCTTTAAAGCATTATATAAATGCTGCTTATCAGTAAGTGGTTTAATAAATGACTAACTGAAATAAAGAATCCTGTAAAAGGAGGAAGGGGAACTGGCAGACATGATTAAAAAAGGTGGGACTTCTAGGAAGGGATGAGAACTGAGGAACAGCCAAGGGTAGGGATTGTAAGAGAAATCCAGGTAAGGTAAGAGAGAAGAAATAGAAATTGCACAAAAACCTCAAGATGAAACAGGACTCTGGGAGAGCTGCCCTGAACCCTCAGGCTCCTGACTGATCCTCCAACTTTCACTTCCAATTTTAGATCTTGAGATGTGATGCTGCGAATAGTCTCATGGGGAGAAGTGATAGAAGCTCTTCCCCTGACTCTTGCATTTTGCCTTATACACTCAGCAAAAGCTCAGGACCAGAGGAAGCAGCAGGGAGCAAGAGGCAGCATTTGTGAATATACCACTGCAGCTCCTAATGATGTCCTGCCATTGAAAGCCCTACTGGTTCCAAGAGTCCACAATTAGCTCAGCCCTGGCCCTTTATCCCAGGAGAACTTTTTAATTACAATAAGCATTAGGGCACAGGTTCTAAACTTTCTGGTCACAGACCCCTGTAGCATTCTCGTTAAGCTCATGGACCTCTGATCAAAATAATAATGAAACAAAATGCAGAAGAATATCAAGGAAAACAATTTCATTGAAATAAAGATGTAATTTTTTCCCCCTTCTCATCCAAGTTCAGGAACCCCTGTTAAGAATCTCTTACATTAGAAAAATAAAAAGATGGTACCTAATGCTAGGGAACAGACTCTTCCCAGGTATCTCAGTAGTATTTAACAGATAGCGAAAACAATCCAATGAGCAAATCCTAATCACTCTGATTTGTGTGCTTATCTATAAATTGCAAAGTTTTTTTCATGTAGTATTTCAGAATACAGTGGAATCACAGTGGTTCACCAAGTACTTTTCAAGAATGCCTGGGATGAATAATTACTGTCCTTTTCAAGTCTAAAATACTACAATTATATTAAATTTAATTGTAGTATGAGCTGGATTGGATCATAATGGTCACCTAGTCCAACTACTCAAAGATGGAATTTAAAGAGAGATGACCAAGGCTCATAGAGGTTAATAAATAACTTATCCAGAGAAACATAGATAATAAATGACAGAACCAAGACCTTATGAGTCCAAATCCAGTATCCTTACCATATAGTTCCTTAACATATTATCAAGACTTCTTAATCTAGGAATTGGAAACTTTTTTTAAAAAACACTTTGATAACTATATTTCAGCTGCATTTTACCAAGGGGGGCCCAAGACACAAGAACAAAAGTTAATAACCCTTTTATTAGATAATTCTGCCACACCTAAAATGTAAGATGCCATATTTCTCAGTTTATGTTCCTTCATTTTTCCCTAATATTTCTTTATTTGCTTCCTATAAGTTTTTTTTTAACACAATCATTTTTACATAATTAGGAATTAATTCTCTTTCCTCATTAAAATAAGATTTGGGGAATTGGTTCAGTTGCTTAACTATCTTTAAATCAAGACTTATTTCACACTCCCTTTCATTTTTGATAGATTTGCCTCCTGACTGGCTTTTGTTTTTTTTCTCCTGGGAGATTGATAAAAACAACCCTCTTAACTTTATCTTTTTGCTTTTTCCAGTTCTTCCCACTCTGCTTTTCAAGAAGTCCAAGGTTTATGTCATTACTTGAGTTGTATGAAAACATCTTTTTAATTTTTTTTCCTGAGGCAATTGGTTAAATGATTTGCCCAGGATCATATAGCCAAAAAGAGTTAATTGTCTGAGGCCAGGTTTGAATATGAAGCATCTTAATCCATCAGCCTTCATTCCAGAGATCCATAACTCCTTTCCTAAAGTATATTTAATATCTTTTCAATTGATCAATTTATTGGCACTTAATATATCAGTCACCTGTGTGATTTCAACCACTTTGGGATTCAGTTTTTTTCTGAATGAGAAGTTAGATTACATGACTTCTGAGTCCAGCTCTATATATATCTATGATCTTAAATTTAAGAGGGATAGATGTGAGAGGAAAGATGATGAGTTTTGTTTCAACTTGTTAAGTTTGAGATTCTTATCCTACAGATCAAAATGTCCAATAGACAGCTGATGATGTTGAGAATTCAGGAAAGAAATTATGATTAGATACATAGACCTGGAAATCCCCAATATAGAAATGTTATTTAAATCCACATAGCAATATGAGTTGATGAGATCACCAAAAACATTATAAGTAGAGTGTCATATATAGTATAGATACATAATATAGATATAATTAGATTATAAAAGTTCCATAAGGATTCAGACTGTCCTTTGCCTCTTTTTGCATCCCCGGTATTTAATATGGTGCCTGGCACAGGAGCTTAATAAATGTATGTCAGGCAGAACAATCTGAACTTTACTAGGAATATAATAAAGAGTCAACAAAGAGTGATATGATCAAATCCATACATTAGAAAGATTTTTCTGGTATGACCTGTAAGATTTAAAGAATGGAAACAGGAAGACCTCCTCTCAAGAACATAACACCATATACCAAAATAAAGTCAAAATGAATTCATAATCTAGACATAAAGAATGATATTATAAACAAATTAGAAGAACATAGACTAGTTTACCTCTCAGATCTGTGGAGGAGGAAGAAATTGGTGACCAAAGAACTAGAGATCATTATTGATCACCAAATAGAAAATTTTGATTATATTAAGTTAAAAAGTTTTTTTTTGTATAAACAAAAGTAATACAGACAAGATTAGAATGAAAGAATAAACTGGGAAAACATTTTTACATTCAAAGGTTCTGATAAAGGCCTCATTTCCAAAATTTAGAAATAATTGATTCAACTTTATAAAAATTCAAACCATTCTCCAATTGATAAATGGTCAAAGGATATGAACAGACAATTTTCAGATGAAGAAATTGAAACTATTTCCAGTCATATGAAAAGCTGTTCCAAATCACTATTGATCAGAGAAATGCAAATTAAGACAACTCTGAAGTACCACTACACACCCCAGATTGGCTAAGATGACAGGAAAAAATAATGACAAATGTAGAGGATGTGGGAAAACTGGGACACTAATACATTGTTGGTGGAATTGTGAATGGATCCAGCCATTCTGGAGAGCAATTTGGAATTATGTTCAAAAAGTTATCAAACTGTGGATACCTTTTGATCCATCAGTGTTTCTACTGGGCTTATACCCCAAAGAGATCTTAAAGGAGGGAAAGGGACCCACATGTGCAAAAATGTTTGTGGCAGCCCTTTTTGTAGTGGTCAGAAACTGGAAACTGAGTGGATGTCTATCAGTTGGAGAATGGTTGGGTAAATTGTGGTATATGAATGTTATGGAATATTATTGTTCTGTAAGAAATAACCAGCAGGATGATTTCAGAAAGGTTTGGCAAGACTTACATGAACTGATGCTAAGTGAAATAGCAGAACTGGGAGATCATTATATACTTCAACAACAAGACTATATGAGGATCAATTCTAATGGATGTGGCTCTCTTCAACAATGAGATGATTCAAACCAATTCTACTTGTTCAATGATGGATAGAGCCATCTACACCCACAGAGAGATGGAAGACAACATAGCATTCAGACACTCTCTGTTGTTATTTGCTTGCATTTTGTTTTCTTTCCCAGGTTTTTTTTCCTTATTGATCCGATTTTTCTTGTGCAGCAAGACAACTATTTAAATATGTATATATATATATTTGATTTAACATATTTTAACACATTCAACATGTATTGGACTACCTGCCATTTAGAGGAAAGAGTGGGGAGAAGGAAGGGATAATTTGGAACAAAAGGCTTTGCACGGGTCAATGGTGAAGAATTACCCATGCATGTGTTTTATAAATAAAAAACTTTAATTAAAAAAAAGAAGAAAAAAATTAAGTTTAAAAAAAGAACCAATTGCAATTGTCTATGCAAATGATAATAGAGGCCTATATACCAAGGTACAAGCTGGGAAAATAAAGAGAAAGGGGCAGGTATGAGAGATACTGCAGAGATGAAACAGAGAGCCTAGTAAATTATTGACTCTGAAAGTGGAGGGAGAAAAATAATTTAATACAAGATTATAAACATGGGAGACAGTATGTATAGGATTCTACTACAGTTAAAAATAGTAAGCATGAATTGGAGGTGTAAGTGGGACGCTCACTAGAGAAGTTATGCAGCTGGTTGAAAGGGTAAGTTGGGTATGGTAATATAAATTTGAGATTCATCTGCAAAGATATGGTAGTTGGAATGGAGGGATCAAAATGAAATTGCCAAAGGAGAGAATGTAAAAAAAAAAAAATCAAATATATTTCCTTCATATTCATTTAAAGAGGTCAAAAAGAGAATGAGGAGCCAGTCAAATCAAACAGAAAATATTAGAAGCTTATTAGAAATATCAGAGCTAGAAATATTAGAGCTTAACCAACTCTCTGAAGCTAAGAGAAAAGAGAGTATCCAATAAGAAGGGAAAGTTAATTGAAAGTTATAGTTGGTTGGTTGGTTGCTGTCCTTTATCCTCAGAGGACCAAAATGATATCACTATATTAGAGTCAAGAAAACACAGGTATTCCATCAGCCATATGTGAAACAATTGGTTGCAGCAAATGGAGAAGTTTTAAATGCTGTGGATAAGGTCACTGATTTGGGGGGTACACTTTCCAGGGGTGTCCACATTGATAATGAGGTTGATGTACACATTGCCATAGCTAACTTAGTGTTTGGGAGGTTCCAAAGGAAAGTGAGAGAAAGGAGAAGTATTAGACTGACTCCCAAACTGAAGGTCTACAGAGTGTTGTTCTGACCTCATTTCACATGGACCGTTTGCCAGCGCCTGTCAGTAAACAAAATCACTTCCATTTGAATTATCTCGGGAAGATTTTGAAGATCATCTGGCAGGAGAAGATGCCAGACACAGAGGTCCTTCTTGAACTGAACTGCCAAGCATTCCACCTCTACTACAGAGAGCACAGCTCTGTTTGGCTGACCACATTGTTCAAATGTCAAATGCACGCTTGCCAAAAAGACTTATTTTATGTAGAACTCACACAGGTCAAGTACTCATGTGGTTGTCAGAAAAAGTAACAGAAGGATACTCTCAAGAATTGATTGTGTGACATGAGAGACACAAGCACAGGATCACCCACCATGGAGTATCTCATCTGAGATGCTGTGTTCTATGAGCATAGCAGAGTACAATAGCTCAAAAGAAGTGGGAGATGTGCAAAATTAGAGAATCCACCCCAAATGTTCGCATGGACTACTTGTGGCTGACCTGTGGCAGATCATTCTGAGCTCATATTGGTCTGATTAGCCATAGTCAGACACACTGTAACTTGAAATCTATAGTTTGAAATTTTAGCATAGAGCCTAGAACTCAAGAAATTTTAGAATTATCACATAGATGATTGAAACTATGAGAACGGATGAGCTCATCAAGGAAAATGGTATAGAGAAAAAAGAAGGGGTTCAATTATGAACTTTGGGCAAATAAGATGAAAAGAAGTAGCCAGTAGAGATAGAAAAGGAAAGATCAAAGAAATAAGAGAAAGAAGCAAGTGTAGAACTGTGAAAGCCAAAGGAAGAGACATAGACTAGAAAGAGATAATTAGTAAAATAATCTTCCCTAGAGCAGAGCAATGTCCATCTGACAAGTCAAGTTTTAGTCTTTCATTTTGTTGTTTTGGTTTTTTAGTCATATTCAACCCTTTATGACCCCATTTAGGGTTTTCTTGGCAAAGACACTGCTTCAGCTCTTTTACAGATGAGGAAATAGGGTTACAGGTAAGACAAACAGGATTAAGTGAATTGCCCAGGGTCACACAGCTAGTAAGTGTCTGAGGCTAGATTTGAAATCAGGTCCTCTTGACTTCAGGTCCAGCATGCTTTGCACTATGGCACCATCTACCTACTCTTATTTTTCCATAGTTCTGTATTTTTTTTTCATATCTCCTACTACTTTTGGTTGATTAGTGAATAGAATGGGATGAAGAGAAATGCAGCTAAATAGAGGCAGACACGGTTAAATATTAGACCCCCCCAAAAAAATCCTAAAGGATGTCAATAATGGCATTCCAAGGATTGTTTCCCCATCCATAAAATGAAATCGTGGGGCTAAGGACCTTAAGGTGCCTTCTTATAAATTCTTATAAATTCCACAATCCATTTCTGACTTTCTTTCTTGACTTGGATATTCAATTTCATGCTAAGCAGACTATCTAACTCTACTTGCAATTAAATACTTCTAAATTAGTTATTCTTTGGTTAAGGTTTATTCTATTACTTACCAGGTACCAGATCACCCTGAGAGCATGTCTAGGAGACTTATAAGACACTGTTCTTCACTTAATCGAGGAATTTACAATTCAGCTTGAGAAACTAGTCACATATGCATGAAACAATAGCTAGCTCTGCAGATCACATATATCTGTGCTAAACTGTGAGATGTAAACACTTAACTTTGAGAAAAGAGGGAAACTACCATAGCCTAGAGTGGTCAGGGAAGTTATGAAGGAAGGAAAATTGGAATTGTATAAATTTGTGTTGTTTTAAGCTATTAAACGATTATAATTTTTTTTTTTTTTTTTTTTTTGCTGAGACAATTGGGATTAAGTAACTTGCCTAGGGTCACACAGCCAGGATTTTAGGGATACCCCATAATTTTAAAGATGAAAGCTTTAAATAGAGAAAAAAAATGAAATTATTCTAAGTAAAAGGAAAGACAGAAACAAAGGTAAGGACTAAGAAGAAAGGTAAGGACTAAGCTCAACAGCTGCAAGGGATAATGGGAAGAAGTTTCTCTGAAGTGGAATGTATGTAATTATAAGGAGTAGACAAAACTTCAGATCTAGGATGGGTCCAAATGATGAAGAGTCTCAAAAGTAAAGCAGAAATGTTTGAATTCTCTAAGGAAGTAAGGAGTCATACTCAATGTCTTTAACTGGGAAGCAACAGGATGAAAGAGGTCAATCTGTTTGGCATTGGTGTTCAGAATAGATTGGAGAAGAGCCATCAATCAGACATTATTACACACCTTGGATCCACAATGTGCCTTTGAGTTTCAGAGATGTTAATTGACGCCATTGTAACTCTCTTTGATCCTACTGTGTCTGAAGTTCTTACAGTGAACACTCAGGAAGAGTGTGATTTTAAAACTAGCTCTTTGTGTTGAGTTCACATTAATAACAGCTGACTTCCTTGCTAACCCTTGGAAACAAACACCTATAAGTTCATTGTGATAATACTTTGAGCAGGAAATAAATTCTTTTTAAGACAGTAAAATCTGAATGTTGAGCTGCTTTATGTTAAAATCAAGTGTTTTCAATCAATTAACAAGCATTTTTTAAGAACCTTCTATGTGCCCTCACTGTGTTCTACATTAGAGACTTGTTCTTCTTCAGTCCTGTCTAACTCTGACCCCATCTGGAATTTTCTTGGCAAAGAAACTGTAGTGGTTTGCCATTTCCTTCTCTAGCATAATATAGATGAAGAAACAGGTCAACAGGGTAAAGTGACTTAGCCAGGATCACACAGGCATTAAGTGTCTGAGACCAGATTTGAATTCAGGAAGATGAGTCTTCCTGACTTCAGATCCAACACTCTATCCACTGTATCACCTATCTGTAAAATTAGAATGTGTGTGAGCTAAAAACTAAATTATAATTATAAAACTAAATTGTGTTACATATAAAGTGGATTACTCCTCCAACATATCTGCATATTTATATGTTTCCAATGCCTTGACTCAAAAGAATATTAATAGCAGAAAATTCAGCATTGAGTCAAACTGAAGAAGGAGACATTTTTTTCATTTGAGAGAGAGATTTTGTTATCTTGCAACTCCTAATACAAAGCCTGCCTGCCATGCCATCTATATATCATCCAGGGCTGAGAAAGCTAGATGACCCAGTCAATGGAATCCACAGCCTGATGTCAGGAAGACAAAATTCAAAGTCTGGTGACTTTCATTCACCTCAATTTTCCCAACTGTAAAATGAAGATAATAATAGCATCTACTTCCTGGGCTATGAAACATTTGTAAAGTGCTTTGCACAGTGCCTGACACACAGTAGATACTTAATAAATGCTTTCTTTCTTGGCCCTGGCTATCCCTGAATTTTAGCATGTGACCCATAGAAATGCCTACAGGAAGAATGATTGGCAGGTCTGTAGAATCTGAGGATGGGCCCCAAGAGGTGAAGCTAAATGTGATAGCTGGGGATCAAGAAGCTCAGGTTCTAACTTTGTCACATCTTACCTGTGTGATCTTCACAACTCATAGGATGTAGAGTCTGAAGGATGAGAATCCAGCTAAGTCCAAACCCTCGGTTTTATCATTGAGAAATAAGGGAATAACTCCTTGCCCTAGATCCCACAGTTGATAACTTCAAAGATGGAAGTTGAAGTCAGGTCCATAGAGCTGTATTCTTTTTACCGGATCAATCTTCCAGACCTAGCCGACTTTTCCTCTCAGAACTTCAGTTTCTTAACCTGTAAAATAAGAGAGTAAATTGGATTAGCTCATGTCTAGCCCCTCCCAAATCTAATATCCTTTGCCTCGACCATTAGTCATTCTTTTGGGTTAAGACATCAGATACTTCAGATGGTATTAATTCTGTTAATAGCCATTGATTGAGAAAATACATGACCAGATATAAACTCTTCACAATAATTCTATGGTCCTCCTCCATCCAAGCGGTTCACAACCCAGAAGTTATAAATCCCTGGGCTATGAGGTTAGGCAGAAAGCAGGGGAGCCATGCTTCTAGGCAGAGCAACCAGAAAGGTGAAGGGTCAGCCATTTATCTGATATTTGTTGAAGAAACTGAGGTTTCTTAGAGAAAAAAAGACGGAAGGAGCAGGAGCAGACATAATAGCTGAGTTAAAATATGTGAAGGGCTGTCATATGGAAGAGAGATTAGACTTTCTGTTTGATCTAAAGGCAGAACCACCTTCAATGGGTAGAAGTTCCAAAGACTTAGCATTGATGCCAGAAAGAATCAGATATGCATAAAAGTGAAATAAGTAACCTAGAGAGGTCATGGGTTCTCCCTTTTTGGAAATCTCCAAGCAGAGGTTCACACAGCTATTTACATATTGTCCCCCTACCCTTAAAATATAGGCTCCTTGAAAGCAAAAACTGGTATGGAGGAGGGTAATATGTTCCTTCCCTCCTTTTTCCTTCTTTTTTCTTTCCTCCCTTCTCTTTCTCCTCTCTTCTATCTCTCCTTCCTTCCTTCTTCCTTTTTCATTCTTTCCTTATTCCTTCTTTTCTTCATTCCTTTCTTCCCTTGTTCCTTCTTTCTTTCTTCTTTTCATCTTCCTTCCTTTCTACAACCAGCACTTCACACATTTCCTAGACCACAATAAAGGCTTATTGACTAATTGACTCATTTAGATCATAGCAGGGATTTCTGCTATATGGGTTGAACTTGATACTGAAATCACTGGAGTTGCTTTATCTCACAAATTTTGTGATTCTTTCCATGGCAATTGACCCAAAAGAAGCTCACTCCACCACACTGTATACTCCAAGGCCATCTTTCCTCAAGTGTTCTATACAGTGATAGTCAAAAAAGACCCAACTATTAGTTAGAATCTAAGGTATCATCTTTTCCCCAATCCTTTGCTATCTGCAAACCTTGTTGCAAGAATTTATTGTCCTTCATCTAACCATCTCTTTATCTCGCCATCTAGGTCATAAAAAAGAGAATCCGCATTTGCTTAGCTATAATTGATGCTAAAGTTCAACCCTGAGATACTAATTGTCTCTAGGCAGAAATGTACACCTTTACACTTTAGATGTGGCCTACTCCCATGCCAGTAATTTCCTGACATCCTGAGCCAGTTTCACCTGGAGGCCTCTGGGATGTACGGGTATAATATGGACCAGTTTTTCCCCATCCAGCTGGCACTTTCTCTCTTGGGAGGAGTTGAGTTTTCCCTGAGGGAAAATACAAAGGGCACCTCCACACCCACACTAAGACACAAGTCTGCTGGTATTTAAAGGCTGACAGTTTTAGCCTGCTGATCCACACTATTGCCCAGACTGAGAGCACCTGATAGCCCCAGCATGAAATTCCCCAACTTCACCAGTCTCCTGTATATCCTGTTCCTGTGTTTGTTGGCCTTCTCTACAGAAGGTATGGCCTTTCTTTGGGAAAGTGGGGGGTAAGGCTGTAATTTCTCTTTCAGTTGGCCTTTGGGGACAAAGGCATAACTAGGGTGGAACAACTGGAGTTTTGTCCCAGGCTACCCATATTAAAAGGTATTAACAGCACTTGCAGTCTTTAAGAATAGTTGAAATAGAAAACTTTCCGATGGGAGTCCTCGAGGGTAAGGATTGTCATTTGCTTCTTTTTGTATCTCTAGTGCTTAACACTGTGACTGCCACATAGTAGGCACATAATAACTATTTATTATTATATAATTACATTATTTAATATATGATATATGTTACATATAATATTCCTATAACATAACATATTGTATATAATATTATATATTAATGTGTATAATGTATTATTATAATGATTAATGAATTGATTGAGGGCAGCTCCTTTTTTGACCTGACTCTATCCTTTTCCATCTTCTGCCAGCCCTAACATCATTTCTCCCTGTATATCAGCCTCCCAACAATAGGTAGAATACCAGCATGTCCTTCATCTCCCCATTCCCTGGTCCCCCATAGCATCCCTTACAAAGGCTGCATGATGATTAATTCAACACAACATAACTTAGCTGAAAGTGAGCTTCATGTAATTGGATCTTGCTGTGGTTTGTGGTCCTTACTCTGGGTACAAAAACTGCCTGTTATTGTTAGGGGCTCAAGGAATCACCTGGACCATTCTTCAGACATTTCCAGAGGCAAGCATCCAAGTGGGCTAGACTTTGAGTTCAGTTAGGGATTCTTTAAGTGAATCATAGCCATGTATACGTCATCTTCTGAAGCTTCTAAGCATCTACCAGGTCCCTAATCTTAAGCATAACTTAGACTTTTACCTAAGACATAACACAAACTTCCACCAACAAAAAGCTTGGGAAAAGAGTAAAGGGACAGTAAGAAATTGTCCGACTTGTCCAAGATAACGGCACTACTTCTAGACTCTGAGAGTCCTTTAAAAATGGAATATTTCGAACTTTGGATATAGAGATTGAATTCTCATGCCTCCCTGTGATCTGAAGAGCTGTCTGTCTGGATTCCAAGGTTTCTCACCAGTCTAGTTGCCAGACTGAGTCTTTTTCAACCTGGAATGAATGATATATAGGCAAGAAGATTTTTTTGTTGTTGTTTTTGTTCAGACTTGTGACATCCTTAGTTTGGAGACTTCAGGCAGGAAAGCATCCTCTACCAATGCAGATTGACAATGGGCTATCTGACAGAGGTGTCTGAAGCACCAAGACATTACATGACAGAATTATAGAGGCAGGGTTTTCTCACCCGGGGGTCAATTTTTTCACCATCATACCAATCTGCTGTCTAAAAATTCTGACTTTTTTCAAATTCTATGTCTGTGAAATTCAGTTCTGTAAATGTAGGAATATATTGTGCCTGCAGAAAGCTTCCCAGCTTGTCCACACAGGGAATGTATGTGTTTATTATAATCTCCATTCCTGAAAAAGGAAATGAAAATGAAAATCCCTTTGACTCCTAATTCATTGTCTTAGCTGAGAGAAAAGGTGTGCATATTTAAGAGCTAGAAATTTGTCATGAGAGGCCAAGGAAAGAGGCGGACAATATGGCATCCTGTTGCCTTTCAGAAAAACCCAGCTTTTGCTAAGTTTAATCTTTAATGCTTGAGGGCATGAGGAGGAATGGTAGAGGGAAGGAGAAAAAATTAATTTCAGGTCCCTGAAAGTTTTCATTGTCAATGAGTGAGAACTTTTCTAAATCTTCCAACAAGAGATGGCAGAAAGTCTGCCTACATGATTACCCCAGCCCACAAGCTCTCTCCTCAAGCTAGAAAGCATTTATTAGCTCTACTTTTCATTAAATACTTAATCATATGCCATTATAGTTATTTGATTTTTAATGTTCTATCTCTCCAAATGCATGACAATGCATCCTTACTACCTGGGGCCTGCTGTAATGGAGACAATATTGTTCCTGATTTTGGAGTCAGAATATCTTGGATCAAATCTTTCTTTAAATACTTGGGAAAGTAATTTAAGGTCTCAAACCCAATGCTTAGAATTAGAAATTTCACTATCTGATTTAATGGAACGTGAACACATGTACTATGAGTGCATACAGGTGTAGTAGTCCTGTTGCAGAATGGAAATGTTTCTGTTTATGTCTCTCCAGGTGCAAGACGCAATAAACCTCGGAAAGGTCTTTGCTGCCATAATGGTCCAAACCATGCATTCAAAAGTTTGAAAGGTAATCAGTTCAGTCTCTTCCTTTGGAGCTATCGGAAGTCTACGATTATTTCCAGGACCTCTGAACCAATAATTTTACTTGAGAAATAAAAGGGGGAATCTTTCCTAGTTTCTAAGGCTCCCCTTTAACCCCACAATCACCAGAGGAAGGGAGAGCAGGAGGAAGAAGTGGTTGTAAGAACAATAGATTTGTTTATCAGAAGTCACTTAACATCTGAGTCTCTGTCTGAAGTGAATCTTCGTAGTTAGATTAGATCTAGAATTATTAACTCAGAGTCCAATGAGACACAGATAAGAGAAATAAATAGAGAGAGATAAATAGATCATTTTATTACAGTATAATTGGCTTCCTTTGTAACCCTGTGCATTTAAAAACACTACTGTGAGAAGGTTATCAAAGAGATATGTAACCCCCTGTATCATATGATGTCAAGAGCGTAATCCTCTGTCTCTTTGCTTCTCAGCTACTAAGTAACTGGAAGGGGAAAAAAATCCTTTCTAGAGCTTCTCAGAATTTTCAATCATTAGGCTTGTGGATTCAAGGTAAATGGGTGAGGTAAGGAATTTAGAAATTATAGGGAAACAGATAATGTGATAAGATTATCCCAGGGTCTTGCTATTGGATTTTATCAATCCTCACTTCTCCCCAATCCCTCCCCATTTTCAAGTTCACCGAAGGGCTGACTGGCAAAGTGGGAGCCAGGGGCAAAAATAACTGAGTCTTCTACTAGTCACCAAATTGAAGTGTGAGCCACCTGAGGAGAGGAGGAGTGGGGAAGAGGTGATGGTAAAGACGCCGATATCCTCCCATACCAACACTATCCTCCAATCTGTTCTCCCAGGAGGACCTCAAAGGAGGTTTAGCAGCTGGTGGCTATTAAACAGGTTTATCCAAGACCTGGGGAGAGATGTGATGATGAGGTCCTTAGATGCTCAGGCATTCCTTCAATTGGGTTCAGGGGGAAAAAACATTCATCATGTGTCTAATATACACAAAGAGGCAGCCAGATGGCACAGTGGATAGAGTGCTGATCCTGGAGTCAGGAAGGCTCATCTTCCTGAGTTCAAACCTGGCCTCAGAACTTATTACCTGAGTGACCATCACTTAACCTCATTTGCCTCAGTTTCCTCATCTGTAAAAGGAGCTGGAGAAGGAAATGGCCAACCATTTCAGAATCACTACTAAGAAAACTCCAAATGGGGTCACAAGGAGTTGGATACACTTGAAATAACTGAAAAACAACTAGTTTATATAAAATGTAGATGATGTATGCATATATATATATATACATATATATATATATATATATTCTCTTTTTTAGGTGTATAAGGTCAATGAAAGATATCTATGTTCATTATTACAGTAAAATAATTTTGCTGATGGTAACGTGTCTTGAAGGAAATTATTGATTCCAAGAGGCAGTGAGAGATGAGAAGAGAGAATGGTCAATTTGCAAGCACAAAAATAGAGCATATATAGGGAACAGTAATTAATCACATTGGCTGTGATGTATTATATGGGAGAGAAGTAACATACAAACAGCATGGAAAGGAAAGGTTGAAGACAGAAAAAATTTTAAATATTAAACTGAGGGGTTAGTATTTGTCCTAGAGTCAACAGGGAACCACCAAAGTTCTTTGAGCTGGATCAGCCCTGTGTTTTTCTTCTTGGCAAGTAAGGAGTGAATCTGCAAATCTTGGATTTTTTAAAAAATGTGTTTTCTTAAGACATAAGATTTCCTACCACCTTCTGTTATCTACCAGTAAAGCATATTTTTCACTTCACTGTAATAGGGCTGGGGATACTGTCACCCATGTGTTGATTGTATTTGATTTTGTAAACATATGTCTGCCTTGTCCTAATTAAAATCTCTCTCCCTCTCCTTCTCTCTCCCTCCATCTCTCCCTTCCCCTGTCTCTGTCTCTCTCTCCATCTCTCTGTCTCTCTCTCTCTCTTCCTTCTCTTCCTCCTTTTCCTTCTTCTTCTTCTTCTCCTCTTCTTCCTTCTCCTCCCTCCTTCCCTCTCTCTACTGTCCTTTTCTTTTTCTCTCTTCTTGTCTCTGTCTCTCTATATGTCTCTCTGTGTCTCTCTCTCTTTTTCTCTTTCTCTTTGTCTCTCTTCTTCCCCTCCTTTTCTTTCCTCCTCCTTCTTCTCCTCCTTCTCCTCCTTCTCCTTCTCTTCCTCCTTTTCCTTCTTCTTCTTCTTCTCCTCTTCTTCCTTCTCCTCCCTCCTTCCCTCTCTCTACTGTCCTTTTCTTTTTCTCTCTTCTTGTCTCTGTCTCTCTATATGTCTCTCTGTCTCTCTCTCTCTTTTTCTCTTTCTCTTTGTCTCTCTTCTTCCCCTCCTTTTCTTTCCTCCTCCTTCTTCTCCTCCTTCTCCTCCTTCTCCTTCTCTTCCCTCCTCTCGCTCTCTCATTTTTTCTCCCTATTTCTCTCTTTCTCTCTCTGTCTCTCTGTCTGTGTGTCTCTCTCCATTTCTCTTTTTCTCTGTTTCTGTCTCTGTCTCTCTTTCTCCCCCTCTATTTTTCCTTCTCTATATACACATCTTTCTTTCTCCCTGTTTTCTCTCTATCTCTGTCATTCACCTCTCTCCCTCCCCTCCCTTTTTATTGATCCATCATTCCTCCCATACCCAATCCTTCTTCTCTTATTCTCAGGGAGAAATCCAAAAATGTCGCTACACTACAAGTTATGTAAAGGCAAAATCAGTCCTTGTAAGAAGATCCCTGGGGCACTTCCTCAGATATAACAAACCAGAATAGGAAACCATGGAGAAAGCAAAGACCAAGAGCCCTTCTCTGATCTCCAAGCTTACAACACTCACTGCTTTTTGGTTTCAACCTAAAGCTCCTCATCATTCATAGAAGATTCATTCTTCTCCAAGCTGCATCATGCTGATGATCCACTGCATCCAGCTCACTAAAGGACAAACACTCTTCTTTGTCACTAAATCTTTCAAACTCAACCACTCTTTGGCCAGTTGTGTTATTTATTCTTCCCAGTCTCCAGAGTGGAAGCTCCTCTAGCTGTCTGTGCCAAGGAAACATAGATCACATTATCTCTGTCCCTCTGTAACATCTACACTTAACTGATCCTGCCATTCTGTTCTTTAAACGGTAGTTTGTTATAGTATTGTAACTAATGAATGAATCACAGGTTTAAACCTCCTGAGTGGTTCTTATGTGCTAAATCCCCAAAGAACAAGTACAAAGGATTCCATTACAGGGTATGTGCCATAAGACAGGATTAGCACTCACCTTATAACTAGCCATGTTTGAATTGACTTCCAATATACCCAGTTGTGTAATTTGGGGGCTGAATGAGGTCCTGGGAAGGAGACGGAAGTTGTGTAGTACAGTGGAATAAAGTTCTGTGTTTAGCACTTTGCCGCTTACTAGCTATTTAGTGTTGGACTGGCCACATGGGTTTCATCTATAAAATGAAGGATTCTGACTTGGTCTTTTGGGTCTCATTCATCCCTGAGGATTATTGATTTCAAGTCTGAAAGACATAATTTAAAAATCCTGAGATTTCAAGGCACTTAAAAAATCATTTACTTTTATCCAAAGGAAAGACTTCTTGGGAAGAGAATTCCAGTTTTTTCATATATTCCAACAGCCAATTGCTTCAGTGTAAACTCCATCTTTATGTCTCACTATATCTTTGAACAATAAAGATGTTTTCCAGTCAACAAATTAATCTAAAGTATTTATTAAGAGTTTGATATGTGTTCAGCACTGTACAAACACTGAAGATATAAAAGAAGGTTAAAAACAGTTCCTTTCTAAAGGAAACTTGTAATTTAACAGAAAAAGCAACATTTAAATAAACATATATAAAGAGTAAATGGATGGTAGAGGGAAGGCCATTAGGAGCTGGAGGAACCAGGAAAGGCCTCCAGTAAATTTTTATCCTCCAGAATAAGGGAAAGGAAAGATAGGTAGAGAGGAAAGAAAAGAAGAAAGAAGAAAAAAAGGAAGAGAAATGGAGAAAAAAGGAAGAAGAAGGAAGAAGGAGCCAGTACTGGGTCCTATGGAAATAATCTGAGCAAGAAAAAGAATAGCCAATATGGGTGAACTAATTAACCTATAGAATTATTAAGTACTCAGGGGAAAGGATTTCTGGTAGAAGCCTAAGCAAAAGGTACCAAACATTCATATGACTGAAGGCATGTGCCCTACAACTTTCCTGAGTGCTGCCAGGACCAGATTAAAATATTATTGGAAAATATTTAACAAGTACATAAAAATTCAGTGGAACATAATTATTGTTAATATGTGTTTTTCTAATTCACTGTGTATCCAGCAGGGCTCCTTAGGTGGTTTAGTAGCCCTTGTTTCTGTTGGAGTTTGAGAACACTAATATATACAATATTGTGTTTATGTACATTTCTTTTAAGTGGATAGATGACTCTGTCCTTAATGGGCTTATTTCCCACTAAATCTTCTTCTTTATCAGATCCTAGGGCTTCAAAGTCTGCCATCTTTCTGCTTCCTAGAAATGTTTGTCCAGGACATTTGTAATGTCTCCCATTGTCACATTTTGGGGAAAGTCCAGAATTGTGATTTCATTGGGATAGGGAATTTCACCTTCACAGGTATGAGATCATCAACTCCTTTTTTAATGCATATTCTTAGGGAGTTGCCTGGGACACTGAGAAATTAGGCAATTTTCCCAGTGGGTCAGTGGTTAGATGAGGAAACTGCATCAAAAGCAGGAATTGAACCCAGATTCCAAAGCTGGTCCTTCATTCACCACACAATGCAACTCTAATATATAGTACTTCATCTACTTTCTAAATGACATGCAATGTCATTTAATAAGTTTACTTATTTTAGGTCATTCTTCCTAGTACTAGACTGGATTGGAGCACTCAAAGAATACAAGTATTGTCCATGGCTCTACTATTAGAACTGGCTGTGTGATCTAGGGCCAGCTGATTATGGAGCTTCAAGTAAGTCTAGAGATTAGATGGTCTTTTCCTCTAAAATTTTATGATCTCAAATGAAAGGTAGTATGGCATAGTGGATAGAGGATGGACTTGGAAATGAAAAAGAATCAGATTCAAATCCTTACTCTAATCCACACTAGTAATCTTGAACAAACCATACTTTTCTGTAGTCCACACAACTCCCAAAGACTCAAATTTACAGGAGTGATCTCTGCAAGGGCGAATGGAGTTTCCCCTACACCAGTGGTTCTCAAACTTTTGTTTTCAGTATCTTTATCCTATTAAAAATTATTGAGGATCTCTCCAAAGCGTTTTTGTTTATCTAGATTATATTTATAGACATTTACCATATTGGAAATAAAAACTATTTTTGAATTTGTAGACCCTTTAAAAGGGTTTCAGAGATCCTCAGGATTCTCTAGATCATACTTTGAGAACCATATGGTGTAGGGCCTACACCATGAAATCACAAATCTGGATCATACTCTTAGAAATACTCTTAGAAGAATTATAACCGGAAATTCCAACACCTTGTACTTTTCTAATAACAGAAGATTCTTCTGCCCCACCTTCTCTACCCTTGCCCTGCCCTCCTTTCCTCTCCTCTGCCCTGCCCAATTTTACAAAAATTAAATACTAGGAGGAAAAGCATTTCCTTACAATCCCACAAAACAAACTAAAGCTATGAGATTGCTAGGCAGCCGACAGTAAATATTTATGACATTCCAGTAAATATATATATAGAACACTGGCTGTTGAGCCATATAGTGAGAGATGTTGGAAGTAGAAGAGGAGGATATAAAAGAAATAAAAGACTGAATGTGAGAAATCTTCCAGGAAGGAGGATTATGAATGATCATAATCTTTAGAGTGGGGATTAGGGTGGGGGTAGTTTTGAATAAAAAGCAGGAATGAGCTTTTCTTATTGAATCTGAAATAATCATTCTTCACTTATCTAGTTACCACCTTGACATTTTGAAGTGGCTCAATGTTACAAAAGGGTTGCCTTTCCATTACACCTCCTCAGAGGCATTGGGGAACAACCCAGACGCAGGGACTTCTTTTTATGAAGCAGTACGAAGTGAGGCAGTGGGACAATGGGAGGTCTTGCTTTTTAAGCCATTAAAGCTTCAAGCTAAACTAAGATTTTTGGGGTACTCTATAGAGTTACTCATTATTATATGGACAACCAGTGGTTTCACACAAAGAATATAAAGAGCATGTACTTTAACTAACAGGACACCAAATATTGTTGTTCCAGTTCTGAGAAATACAATGGTTCACATATCTATAACTCAAGCAATGAGACCTATTAATAGATGTATATAATATATATATATATATATAATATAGATGTATATAAAAATTCAACGTTATTTTTGAAGCTGTACTGTCTGTTTCCTACTGACTTTCCTTCTGTTTTGTTCTAAACATTTTAAATCCCTCAATAATCTCTTTATTTTTATTACTTTTTTCTTCTTTTTAGTTTCATAATAATACTTGTATCACTAGCTCCACTTCCAAACAGATGGAATAAAGAAAACTAAGAGTTTTAACTTTTTTATGACTTCCAGGACCTGTCCAATGAAGACCAAATTATGAGATTGTGAGCATTTGGCGAGTCTACTTACAGAAGTAGATATTGTGGAGAATGGGAAGGAGAAGATATTCTGTAACTGTTTCCTATATGATCACTCCATTCTGAGGGAATAAATTTTGATTGTCCGTTAAGCCAGAACCAAATATGCCTATAAAAGGCTGATGGCTAAATCAGTTTCTCAGAGAGTCCATATCACTTTCCTTAAAGTCAAACCAATGGCTTGATCATCATGGGATGGACAGTTCCATGACTTGATCTGGGAGATTCAGCCTAACAATGAATGGACCTGGGAACAAGGCAGTAACTCTGCACAGCAAACTCAGCTCCCACATAGAAGATAATTGCAAGAGAAGTTCCAAAACTTTTTTGAACATTAACGGTCTTTTTGGAATAAATATTTGGTCTTTCAAAATCATTACTTTGTAAGAGGCAACAATGAAAACAGTATAGATGACAGAATCAGGAAAACCAGGGTTCAAATTCCCTCCTTGGACACTTACTGGCTGTATGACTGAGGGCAAGTCATTAATTTTTCTTAGTTTCCTCATCTGTAAAATGGGAAAATTGGCTTTTTTAATGTCACATGAACTGTTTATTATAGGAATGCAAGTGATGAGATGAGATAAGAGTAACAGATTTGAGTTCAAATCTGATTTTATACACTTATTAGCTGTGTAAGCTTGGGCTAATCTGTTGGCCCTCAGTCTCCCTAGCTATTAAATGGGGATAACAATAGTACTTACTTCCCAGGGTTGTTTTAAGGATCAAGTGGAATAATAATTAAGTGCTTAGCATAGTGCCTGGAACACAGTGAGATATATATAATGATATATAGTGTGTATATATATATGTATGTATATACATATACATATATTTTATCTGTTATCAATATCATTATCATTACATATAAATCCCAGAATATTTGTGTGGTTTTTTTTAATCTATTATGTTATTTAATAACTCTTTCTAAATGTTGTCATAAGGCTCGATCAATCCAAAGGAATCAAATATGAGTTCTTAGATCTTATTGAATTCAAAAAGTCCTCATTTTTTTGAAGTCAGGCCTATTTCATATCATATGTCATGTTTTCACCTCATCTGGCACAAAACGCATTTTACAACCTATTGTGGCTAACTATAAGCCTTGATCTTTTCCAATAAGTTCAACACATTGCTCATTTCAAGTTGTCCAACTGACTCCAATTCAAGATAATTTGAAAAGAAAATATCTCCACCCTTTAATGATGTTTTGTTAATGTTCTTGTAAGTTTCTATCAAATACAACTTTATTGTCCTTCTATTCATATGGTAATTTCTTCCTGAAACCAAAGTATCATAAAACCTCAGGTAATGTGGATGTGACTACCTCTTGATCCAGTTCTTCATGATAATAAGGAAGAAGAGATTAATGTTTCACTGAATTAACTCCAATTATGTTATAGATCTGTCATTCAAAAATCCTTAGTAGTTTCTCATTGCCTACAGGATGAAGTAAAAACTCCTTAGTTTATACTTCCAGCCTTGTCTTCCATTACTCTGACTATATATTGCAGTGGAATGTATGAAAAATGAGAAGAACTAGATGGAAACTTTAATTATATTGGATAGATTATCTATGGAGGAATTATGGAAAGACATCAAGAATTACACAGACAACTTAAAAATTAAAGGAATAATCAGTTCTCATAGTTAAACCATGTCAAAATAATAAAAATATCAATAATGACAAAGTTAATTTATAGTTTTAATGCTTTACCAACAAAACTACCAAAGAGATATTTTATAAAATTCAATTAAACAATAATATTCATTTAGAGAAACAAAAGATCTGGACTATCAAAGGAAATAATAAAGAAAAGAAGAGATAAAGGAGGAATCGCACCTCCAGACCTCAAACTATATTATGAAGCAGGAATTTTTAAAATTGTGTGATGTTGATTAACAAAAATAGAAAAGCATAACATTGAAAAAGACTAAACATGGGAAAATAAAAAATAAGAGAATTAGATAACCTAGTGTTCACTAAACTAAAAATACAATTTACTTTTTAGGAAAACTCCTTCCTTGATTAAAATAAAAACAAAGGGAAATGATAAATCATGCTATTCACCTCCAGACAAAAGTGATGAACAGCGCAAAAATTGAGACATAGATTTATTGGAAAAGAACAATATGGGAATTTGTTTTGCTTGATTATGCATATCTGTTACAAAGATTTTGCCTTTCTTTTTTTCTTGTGGAAAAAGAAGGTGATAGAAGATGAGAAAGAGAAGTGAGAGGGAGAAAAATAGATTTTTGCTAATGAGACATCTTACATTATATTGTACAATAAATTCAAAATGCATGTGAAACCTAAGTGTTTAAGATAATACTATAAAAAAATTAGAAGAGAAACAGATCATATGCCTTTCACAGGTGATGATCACTTTCACAGTGATGAGTAGAAGATGAATTCTTAGTTGAACAAGGGGTAGAGACAGTTACAAAATATAAAAGCAATAGTTTTGATTACATGAAATTGAAAAAGCTGTACAAACCAAACCTATGCATCTGAGATTCAAGGGGAAATGGCCAAAAGGATAAAAATTATATTTTTTTGCAAATTTCTCAGATAAGGGATTGGTACCTAAGACATATAAATAGGACTAGCTATCAGTTGTCCCCCACTGGATCTACATTGGACTCAGAAATTTGAGTGATAGAAATCTTGGATCTGGGATTACAGGTGGGTATTGGTACCACCTAGCTTGACTTGGAGAAGCAGGATACCTGAGACTTAAGACCAAGATGGGATTTTAGGCTCAGAATTGAAACTAAATGAGAATATTTAAATATTTAATTGGTTATTAAATATTTAAATATTTGTCATTATACCTTTTGAAATAGTTTTTTTTTTTTTTAAGGTGAAACCAACTGTTAGTCATTAAATGGAACTGAATTACAGGGAATTCATTCTTGAGGAATATCTTTGGGGACATCAGGAACCATTTGCAGAGGGCCTGGACCCATCAACCTCCTTAAAGATGACAAAGAATACTAAATGAGGGATAAAATGTACCAAACCTTGCCATTAGCAATTAGGGTCAGGGTAATCTTTATTATACAGAAAAAGATGGAACTACAACATGAATGGGTACAGAGTGAAGTAAACAGAGCCAGGAAACAACATATACAATGATTACAAAATAATAATGGAAAACAATAAAAAGAGAATGGCATAAAATCATGAAGAACTTTCCATCTCTCAATTCCTAGTATTCCCACTAACTGTTTCCAATGCCCAGAACGCTTTCCTTCCTCATTTCTGCTTTCTTTGTTCAAGTTTCAGACAAAGCTACAGAGATTGCAAGAAGCATTTCTCAGGCCTCTTTAGCCCCCATAATTATCCCCCAATTTTTCCTGTACAAAGTTTAATTTGTACATAATCATTTGCATCATTTCTCTCCCATTAAGCTATGAGTTCCTTGAGAGTAGAAACTTATTTTTGCCTTTATTTATTAACAAAGTTCTTGAAATAAAATAACCAATAAATATTAGTTATCTTTATTAATTGGCTTTGCTAATTTTTTCTCTTCTTCCTCTTTTAAAAAAAATATTTTTGTTAATAGTTTTGTTCTCTGGAAAGGGATTCTGGGAGAAATGTAGGCAAAAGACAAAAGATACCAAGAAACATTTCTTTAAAGAAAGAAATTAAGTGAAATGTTGAACATATTGAGATTGAATTACTTTGTTTGCCTCAAACTTCCCCCTGGAAGTATAGGTTCTGCCAACCTGCACCCTCTGCATTATTTGTTCCATATCTCTGTTCTTTACTGGCAAAGTTTCTAAATGATCAATGAGGAATTAAGGATTGACTTTGGAGCACACAATGACTATTTAGAGTGAAGGCTATCCATCCATAGCTTGGTCCATATTTGAATATATAAATTTAAGAATTAACATTATTAAGAATTAATAGGGCCTGTCCCCTGCAGATCTATTTTAAAATAGACTGGTGTGTGTGTGTACCACCAATGAATGTATGTATTATGTATGAGTTGTTATCAGATTGAACTAGGAAGGATCTAGGAAGGTCTTGCAGTTTACACTATAATTTTCATTTACTACACAGTCAGTCCAGCTGTCATAAATTCATCATTCTAAAAACAGTTGCAATATGACCTGGAAATGAACTGAGATTGTATCTCCTGGATGGAGAAAGAAGGGCCCCAAGGACAGAAGTGGTGTTTGTCACACCTACCAGACTTCATCACTTCCCATTGCAGGTGTGAGATCTGGAGTACCGCCTGAGCAATTCACACTCTAAGGGTGCTAGGAAATGTGCTGGCAAGAGCAAATGAGATTTCTCACATTGCAGACAGACCCTTTTTGCATCTGGCTTACTGATAAATTCAGCCTGAACTCTAGTGGCTCAGCGTTGTCATATTTAAAGTTAGACATAAATGGCATAAAATCATAATCAGCAGTAATCTCCCTGGGGACTAGAGAGCTTTAGACTACATAGGGATTATATATTTTTGATAACAGTAAAATTATATATCTTATTGGAATTATGCAGTATAATATAATGTTATACAACATTTTATAATAAAATTATTATTATTATATTTTATAATAAAAAAATCTAGTGGGCTAGATTGCCTTCAATTGTATAATAGAAAGTAAATTAAAGGAATTGGGATCATTCATCTTTGCTTGGGGAAGAGAAATTAAGTATATAGAATAATTGGTCTGTGAAATGAAAATAATTTCTGACTCCAAATAAGAACAAGTTGATTTTCTTATGAAAGAATGAGTGAATGAGTATGTGTTAAATGATGGGAATACAAAAACAGATACCAAATTGAGACAGACCCTGCCATGAGAGAATTTACATTCTGATGAGGATTATCAAGGAAGAGAATTTTTGGTTTGGTGAATCACAAGGAGGGTAAATTTATTCATCTCTGATCATATCTGCTCTGCCTGTTTCATGGCCTTGCAACAAGGCTTCATATGAGATAATGTAACATTATAGATTTGAAATTGCAAGACACCCAAAAAATTATTGAGTCCAAACCCCTTATTTTATAGATAAAGAGACTGGGGCTCATGAGGTTAGAATATTTGCATAAAATCACACAGCATCTAAGTTTCAAAGACAGTCTCTTACTCTAGAGTCTCTCTTTATTGCACTATTCAATTTTCCATAAGGATCTTGGAAACACCATACAAATGAAAGAAAATATTTTTATGCTTATCATAGAGGTTATTGAGAGCACATCAATCAAGAAATATTTTTTAAATGACTACTCTGTTCCAGACACTATGCTGGATGCACAGAGGTACAGATGAGGAAACTGAGGCCCAGAAAGGGTAACTGATTTTCTACAGATTATACAGGCTGAATTGGCATTTAATCTGGTCCTGTACGATTGTAAATCTAACTCTAACTGCCACTGCAACATACCCGTTTACAGGGTTTAAAATAGAAGCAAAGACATTTTGAAGCCCTGATGATGGGACTATAAATTAGTCTAGTTATTGTGGAAAGCAATTTGGAATTATGTCCCCAAAAGTCACTAAATAACACATACCTATTGATGCAATAATAATATCACTTTTTGACCTATGTCCCAAAGATATGAAAGAAAGAAGAAAAAGTCCAAAATAAATATCCAAAAATATTTAGAGCAATTCTTTTCACCATGACAAAGACCAAATAACCAAGTAGACATCTATCAATTGACAAATGGCTGAACAAATGTCATGGAATACTAATGAGGTATACAAAAATGTAGAAAAGATGGTTTCAAAGAGATCCAAGAAAATATATGTGATCTGACAAAGAGTGAAGCAAATAGAATTAGGAAAATAATATATGTTAAATTGATTTTTTTTAATACTGAAAAACATAAAAATTCTAATTAATGTAATGATCAGTCATGATTCCAAAGGATTGATGAAGAAGGCTGCCTATCTCTTATTAGGGAAATTATGGGATAATATACAGAATAAAAAAACATGTTTTTGGATATAGTCAACTGGGAATCGAGTTTGCTTGACTATATTTATATGATACAAAGGTTATGTATTTTTTTTCTTTTTTATGAGTAACAAGCAAAAGGGAGGGGAAAATAAATATTTAGTAATTGAAAAAATGAGTATTTTACATTATTTTTAAAATATTATTTTATTTTTCTAAAGTTACACATAAAGATAAATTAAAACATTCTTTTTGTTTGAGTTTCAATTGTTTTCTCTCCTTCCCTCACTTTCTCTTTTTCTGAGACAGTAATCAATTTGACACAGAATAGACATGTTTAATCAAAACATTTATTTTTTTTTAAATGAAAGCTCTTAATGAATGTTTGTGGAATTAAACTGAATTGTATAAATTACTGGAAATTGTTCAAGAGCCAAAAATATGCATCAATGTAAGGTTTCATATTTTGATTTATTACTAGGACAGTCAGAGATTGAAAGCCATTAAAGAACATCCAGGTTCAAACATGAACTTTTCAAGAAAAAATTATTCTTAAAATAGAATAGCAGCAAAAGAATCTTGGCAGCTAACATTGGTCTTCTAAATAAACATATTAGGATCTAAAACAGGAGTTCTTAACCTTTTTTCAGAACATATATTTTAAACATAAAATAAAAATATATTGGATTACAAAAGAAATCAATTATATTCAAATAAGGAGGTCATTTTTCCCCCTCCCAAGTTATGACCCCAGGCTAAAATCCTAATCTAAGATTTTGTTTACCTTGATTTGTCATCATTGCTTCCTGATCTAATTCCCCAGAATCATCAAACTTAATCTTTTTTGGTTTGAATGCTAAGATATCATTTTAGGACTTCTAATTGAAATAGATTCTGTTTGTCTAGGTTAAGAGGCAGGTGGTTCATATTTTCTAGAATCTACTTCTAACCTTAGCTCTCACTGTCACTTTGTTTCTTTCTCTTTTTTTCTCTTTTTGTTCTGATTTTTCTTGTGCAGCATGACAATTGTGGAAACATGTATAAATCCATGTTTAATATATATTGGATTACTTGATGTCTAGGGGAAGGGGGTGGGAGGAAGGGAAGGAAAAATTTGGAACACAAGGTTTTGCAAGGATGGATGTTAAAAACTATCTTTACATATGTTTTGAAAATAAAAATCTTTAATAACAATAAAAAATAGCCACCATTCTCTAACACTTTAAGCTTCACAAAATTATTCTATATAGTATATCATTTGATTTTAACAACATCTCTAGTGCCATACCAATCAAACTTCCAAAAAATTATTTTTCAGATCAGGAAAAAATAATAACAAAGTTCATCTGGAAGAATAAAAGATCAACAATTTCAAGGGAATTAATGAAAAAATGCCAATTAAGATGGCATAGCTGTGCCAGTACTAAAACTATATTATGAAGCAGCGGTCATCAAAACCATTTGGTACTGGCTTAGAAATAGAGTAGTCGATCGGTGGAATAGGTTAGGTTCACAGGACAAAATAGTCAATAACTATAGAAATCTAATGTTTGACAAACCCAAGGACCCCAGTTTTGGGACTAAGAACTCACTATTTGACAAAAACTGCTGGGAAAATTGGAAACTTGTATAGCAGAAACTAGGCATTCCCACACCTAAAACCATATGCCAAGATAAAGTCTAAATAAAGAGTGATATTATAAGCAAATTAGAAGAATAAAGGATAGGTTACCTCTCAGATCTGTGGAGAAGAAAGGAAGGAAGGAATCTGTGACCAAAGAAGAACTGGAACTCATGAGTGAACACCAAATAGGTAATTTTGGTTGTATTAAGTTAAAAAGGTTTTGTACAAACAAAACTAATGCAGACAAGATTAGAAGGGAAGCAATAAATTGGGAAAATATTTTTACATTTGAGGATTTTGATAAAGGCCTCATTTCTAAAATATATAGAGAATTTACTCAAATTTATAAGAACTCAAGCCATTCTCCAGTTGATATATGGTCAAAGGACAGACAATTTTCAGATGAAGAAATTAGAACCATTTCTAGCCATATGAAAAGCTGCTCTAAATCACTATTGATCAGAGAAATTAAGGTACTACTACACACCTCTCAGATTGGCTAAGATGACAGGATAAGATAATGACATATGTTGGAGGGGATGTGAGAAAACTGGGACACTAATACATTGTTGGTGGAATTGTGAATGGATCCAGCCATTCTGGAAAGCAATTTGCAACTGTGTTCAAAAGATTATCAAACTGTGCATACCCTTTGAACCAGCAGTGTTTCTACTGAGCTTATATCCCAAAGAGATCTTAAAGAAGGGAGAAGGACCCCCATGCACAAAAATATTTGTGGCAGCCCTTTTTGTAGTGTCAAGAAACTGGAAACTGAATGGATGCCCATTAATTGGAGAATGGCTAAATAAGTTATGGCATATGAATGTTATGGAATACTATTGTTCTGTAAGAAAAGATCAGGAGAATGGTTTTAGAGAGGGCTGGAGAGATTTATATGAACTGATGCTAAACAAAATGAGGAGCAGAACCAAGATTTCATTTTACACGGCAATGGCAAGATTATATGATGATCAATTCTGATGAATGTGGTTCTTTTCGACAATAAGATGATTCAGTCCAGTTCCAATAATCTTGTGATGATAAGAACCATCTACACCCAGAGAAAGGACTGTGGGAACTGAGTGTGGATCACAACATAGTATTTTCACTTCTTTTGTTGTTATTTGTTTGAATTTTATTTTCTTATTTTTTTTCCTCTTTGATCTGATTCTTCTTATGCAGCAAGTTAATTGTATAAACACCTATATTGGATTTACATATATTTAAAAAAAATTAAAAAGCAGTGATTTCCCCCCAAACAAACAAACAAACACTCCTGTGAATTAGGTGCTATTATTATTTTACAGACTTGATGTTGAGAGATTAAGTGACACACCCAGGAATATATAGTCAAATGAATATCTGAGGCAGAATTCCCAAATTCAAGTCATCCTGATTCTAAATCTCTCTCCCCAACCTGGTTTCTAAAGATTCCTCCTCTGGGCTATTCTGTTGTCCTCTTCCAACTTCCTGAAGGTTTCACTGACTGATTTAAGGAATTTCTCCACCTTACTTTCTTGGGGAGAGGGGAACTATTTGACTGTTTTTTAAAGCTTTTTATTTTCAAAGCATAAGCATAGATAATTTTCAACATTCACCCTGCAAAACGTTGTGTTCCATTTTTTTCTCTCCTTTCCCCTCACCCCTTCCCTTACAGGCAAGCAATCCAATTTATGTTAAATGTATTCAATTCTTCTATATGTATTTCCATAATTATCATGCTGTACAAGAAAAATCAGACCAAAAAGGGAAAAAATGAGAAAGAAAACAAAAAGCAAGCAAACAAAAACAAAAAAGTGAAAATGCTATGTCGTGCTCCATATTCAGTCCCCTAGTCCTCCTTCTGGATGCAGGTGGCTCTAAACATCACAAGTCTATTGGAATTGCCTTGAATCACCTCATTATTGAAAAGAGCCACATCACAGTTGATCATCACATAGCCTTGTTGTTGCTATGTACGATGTTCTCTTGGTTCTACTCATTTCACTTTGTATCAGTTCATGTAAATCTCTCCAGGGCTTTCTGAAATCATTATGCTGATCATTTTTTATAGAACAATAATATTCTATAACATTCATATACCATAACTTATTCAGCCATTCCCCAACTGATGGGCATCCCATCAATTTCCAGTTTCTTGCCACTACAAGAAGGGCCGCCGCAGACATTTTTGCACACGTGGGTCCTTTTCCCTTTTTTATGATCTGTTTAGGATACAGATTCAGTAGAGACACTGCTAGGATCCAAGGGTATACATAGTTTTATAGTCTTTGGGTATAGTTCCATTCCATAGCTCTCTGGAATAGTTGGATCATTTCACAATTTCACCAACAATGTACTAGTGTCTCACATCCCCTCCAACATTCATTATTATCTTTTCCTGTCATCTTAGCCAGTCTGAGAGTCCACCTTACTTTTGATCTGTTTTCTTTATCATGGTTAGTTTTCCAAAAGCAATTGGATGTCAAATGCAATTCCTGGCTCAGTTCTTTAGATGACATTTTAACTTTTCCATTTAATTGTCTCTAACATTGTTTTGTTGTTGTTCAGTCATGTCTTACTCTTCATTGAGCCCATTTGAAGTTTTCTTGGCAAAGATACTGGAATATTTAGTCATTTCCTTCTCCAGTTAATTTTACAGATTTACTGAAGCAAATAGGATTAAGTGATTTGCATAGAGTCACACAGTTAGTAAGTATCTGAGGACAGATATGAATTCAGGTCCTCCTGACTCCAGACTTCGCTGCCTCAAGACAGCTCAGAATCGAAGAGGACTAAAATATCTTATTCTCTTTACTTTGTCTGATATTTCCATGCTCCTCACAACATGGATCTTCCCAAACTAGATTTCTCTACTGTCCAAAACTTTCCGCTACCATCTGCCTCCATTTTAGCACTCCATCCCCTGCTTCCCCAGTCAAATTTCTATTTCTAGGATTCCTTTAATTTTCTAATAACTAAATGAATTGAGATAACAGATTCATCCTCAGACCAATAAACATTTCATACCTTTTAATGGACCTGCCTACTCCTTCCACCTTCCCATCTTTTTAGATGTTTACATCAACCTGTCTCTTTTCTCTTCCCCAGTAGAGTAGTCTACTTAAATTCTCTTTAAATACAGGTGTTCAAAAAGAATCACACTTTACATAAGAAAATAGTTTTTAAAATCTGCCTTGAATTTAAAATAAGGCCAAAGTAGCCCTAGGGAATTTTGGTGGCCCTGAATCTGTTACTGTATATTCCATCCAAGTTAAGGCCAGATGAGTTAGGTGAAACTCCAGCATTTTATACACTGGATTGTTTTGGACTACACTGTCTCAAAAACTATAAATTAAAGGGGTCTTCTTAGCTCCTATGTCCCCAGCTGTCTCCTTTTAAGGCAAAATAAAAATTCTTGGCAAGGGTATTCCAGTACAATTTCTCAACCAAACTGTTTTTCAGCATACTTGGTTATCTTTCTATACTTATTCATGGTACAGTAGGGATAGTATAGAGTAAAACTAAGGACTCACTCTTCTTGTGACCTTGAATGAGTCACTTCATGATTTTGAGATTCATGGCTTCATCTACAAAATGATGAGACCAGACTAGATGAACTCTGGATCCTTTCAGCTCTAAATCTTATGATACTGTAAATTTTCAATAAAGTTCCAACAGTGAATTCACTCTTTACCATTTTGAGATGGGTCTGATAGTTTCTTAGTCTGAGATGATATCTGCCTTCCTCCAAGCTCACCTCACTCTCTGGAGTTCTCCAACTCCTCACAAGTTGTTTTTGCTCATGCCAAAATGCTTTTTTCCCTGGGACCTGCTTCCCTGATTTCTGAATACCTGACCTTGTTTGACATCTCAAAAGGGAGCTCATTTTTTCCCAGCTTACTCTTTGGACTGATCCACCTCTTTACCAACAGTCTTGAGTACACTCCACTCCCTTTTCCCTTGCCTACCCACTTTGATGTTCTTCTTCCCTTAGAATATAAGCTCCTGCAGCAAAAAGGAAAATCTAGTTTTCTTGTATTTGGTACAGTGCTTAGCACACAGTAAGTACTTCATAAATGCTTTACCTCTACACATCTACTTATTTACCTCTCATCTCTCTATCTTCTATCCATCTATGCATCCATCTAACATCCATCCATCCACCTATTATCTATATATCTCTGTGTCTTTCTATCTCACTTTTAACCATTGATTCCAAAATAAGTTAGCTTGCATCTGATTTGAGCTAGAATGAGAGCATGAAGAAAGAAAAATACTTGGGAATCTGGGCATGAAAGAGAATAATGTGCAAGGAACCTTGAACTGCAGATTTAAACCAAATTATAAAGGATGTTAAGTGTAAAGATGAAGAATTTGTATTTTATTCTAGAGGAACTAAGGTGCCACCAAAGATTATTTAGTAGGGATAGTGGTGTGATCAGAATTGTATTATAGAAAGATAATTTTGGCAATTAGTTGAATGATTGGAAGGAGACAATAAATAAAATTGCATGATTAGGTTAATCTTCTATCTGAATCCAAGATAAGTCTTTTTTTGTTTACCCCTCCAGTCAATATTTTTTGGGGTAGCTAAGTGGCATAAGAGCCAATTAAGTGGTACAGTGGAATAGAATACAAGGCCTGAAGTCAGGCCTTTCTAAGTTCGAATCTGGCCTCAGATATTTACTAGCTATGTCACCTTGAGCAATTCATTTAGCTCTGTTTGCCTCAGTTTCCTGAACTGTAAAATGAGCTGGAAAAGGAAATGGCAAATCAATTCACTATCTTTGTCAAGTAAACTCCAAATGAGGTTGCAAAAAATTAGGCATGACTGACACAGCTGAATGACAACACAAAGCCAAGCTTGACCATCAATATCACTGAGTTTAGTTCTATGTGATTACAGAACCTTTGGGGGAAGAGGAACTCAAGAGAATTCTTATCTAAAATTCTTCTTTAACTCTAACACAAAACAACTGTTCTCCTGATTCCCTGCAGTGTTCCTTTGTTGATAGTATATTTCAGCCTAGCTTATTGAGTTGAATCAAGGTCTTCAGCACCCAGGAGAGCTCTACTCTGAAACCGTAAAAATCCATACAATCATTGGTGATTTTCTCATTTCAAATGGCTACTCTCCAAACTAGTAGCTCCAATACTTCGGTTTCTTATTCAGCAAACCCATCAACAAATCCTTCCCTGCTGAACTATAGGAAACTCTACCTATATGCAAATTCAAAGTAATCTAAAGGCAGAAAAGAAGGAAATGAGATTTTTCAAAGCAACATTCAGAGAGAAGATATCTTCTTTTTGTTCCTTTGCTTTTTTTTGACTGTTGAGCTCAACTCAGTAGGTGTAAAGGCTGGCAGATTCATTAGACAGGCTAAGTCTCCACAAACACACCTAGCCTCAAGAGAGTGGGGTGGATTCCTCCCAAGCTCTCTCCACTCAGAAACGAGTCCCTGGGCTCCTTGCACATTAATTGGTCTTAATTAGGTTGTGGGAAGGAGCTTCTTTAAATTCCTCAGAAAATAAGACGTGTCATCCTCTTAACATCTTAACATCTGTTCCTCTCGCCCTCTGCTGCCTTCCCCCCTCCTTTCCTCTCTTACAATTGGCCATGGTAGGGCACTGAAGGACACGCTTCTATCCCCTCCAGAGGCCCATCCTTGCCCAGCCCCTGCTAAGGAGCCTCGACTCCAGAGCAATGAAACATGGCCAGCAGTTCCCTGCCTCCTTGGTCCTGGCACTGGTGCAGGTTTGCTTGGGTGAGTACCATCTATTTCTGAGGTTATCAGGAAGAAGGGAGAAGGAGGAATCCATCCTCATTGGGTTCTTCGGGGCATCAGGAAATTTGGTGGTGTGAACAAGAGTAAAGGTACCTTTACTTTATTTTCACAAAAAGCAGATTTGAGTTTTTATTTAATTTCAAATGGGTCATTTACTGTGCTTAATTTTATGACTAATGACTGTCTTTTGCTTTGTTTTGTTTTGAATTTTTTTAATGGTATCTGGCAGCACGTAAGTGGTCATTTTTTTTTCTGGTTCTTTGCTTCTTTGGTAGATGTAACTTCCAAATGGTTGCCAATAACAGACTCTTTTCCTTGGCTTTTCTGCCACATGTATTCAGTGCATTCCTGTGACTGTGTTTTTGTGGATGTTTATACCTTAGAGTGTCTGTGACTGTGTTATTGGTGAGAACTGATAATAATAGCTTTGCTGGAAACTTTGGGCATTTTAAAGTCTGTTTCAGTGGCAATATGGGTTAGTGGAGAGAGGGGAGATAGCCTGGGCGTTGGGATACTTGGGTTCTAATACCAGCACATACTTTTAGGTTGTTGTATGATTTTTGACATCATTGTCTCATCTGCCTCTTAAGGATGTTGCCTTAGAACAGGGGGCCTTAATCTAAGATCTATAAATTAGGGGTGGATTTTTTTTACATTTTGATAAATATATTTGAATATAATTTAGTTTCTTTTACAAACTGGATATTTATTTATTCATTTAAAAATATTTTTCTGAGAAGTCCAGAAATTTTCCCAGACTGCCTCAAAAGAGTCTATGACATATAAATGAGGTTAAGAAATCCCAGACTAGAGGATCTCTAAGATTCCTTTCTGCTTTAATATTCAATGTTGATGGATTATCTGAGTATCTAGTTATTGTGAAACTCCAGTATTTGTGTTATCTGGTCTGATGTAGGGGCAAGGTGTCCCTCTAGTGATGTGGTGTTACAGATCCCTTTCTGAGTCACAAGTTCATTTGTGTCACTGAGTATATTGTAAACTTAAAGGATTCCCCCAGGAATTGGTCAGATCATTGAGCTGGGTTGGAGAAAAACAATTCCATTGGGGAATGAGGTTCAAAGAACTCCTTTGTGTTTTGTTGTTTTCCAGCCCAGGCGAATTTTGCTCCTTATTTCTTCGACAATGGAGCCAGCAGCACAAATGGAAATATGGCCCTTTTCAGCCTTTCGGAGGACACCCCTGTGGGTCAGTATGATGACACAATAGTTACACTGCAATGATTATCATTTATGGTTTTCTCCCTTATACTATCAGCATCTAACAGGGCTAGTGGCTCATAATTAACCTGAAGAGGAGGTGTGTTTAGAAAAGACCTATTTTTATCTGTATTTTATTATCTTCTTCCTCAATATTCACTGTCACTGACTCTAGCTCACATATGCCAAAAAGCACACATGTATTTAGGGGAGAGATAAAGGCATTTGGTATAAAATCTAGTGGTCTTTTGACCTATTTAGCTGTCTCCCATTTTAGTAATTTCAGAATGTCTTCAATATCTGAAACTCTGCAAGACTGTGAAGAGTCTCCAGAGGAAGATGGACTAGTTAATGGAATTCAATTCAACTAATGCTTACAAAATGCCTACTATGTACCAGGTACTATGCTAGGTCCTGTTGATACATAGGCCAAAAAAAAAAAAAAAAACACCCTGATCCTGCCCTCAAGGAGCTGAAATTCCACATGGGGGTTGTAAAGTAGACAGATAAATAATGTTTTGAGAACATTAACAACTGAAAAGATCAAAAAGGTATTGGCAGGGGAAGTGTCACTTTAGCTGAACAAAGAAAAGCAATGTGGCCTAGTAGAAAGTACAGTTTCTGGGAGTCAGATGACCTGAGATTAAATCTTGCCTCAGTCACTTACTAGTTACATGACACCCATAAACAAGTCAGTTAATTTTTCAGCACTTCAGTTTCTTAATCTGTTAAATGGGGATATTAACATTGTAATACCTACCTTACATGATTGTTTTGAGGAAAATACTTTGTAATTCTTAAAGTGCTTAGAGAAATGTGATATTATTGAAGGATGGTAAGAATCAAAGGGAAGAGTGTTTAATAGGGAAGGGACTAATCACCCAGCTATGAAAAAAAAGAAGTTTGCTATTTAACATTTTCCTCTCCATCAAAAATTGTTGGAAGGTGCAGAAATGATAGGAATTGGGCTCTTCATGTTGGAGGAAAAGAGAAAAGAGTAACAGGGATCCATTATCACCATCACTCTCATAATGCAAATCATTGAAATAGTGATTTTTTCCAATCCTGGTTCCCTGAATGTGTTCTAATGTCAAATATTCCATTGATAATTTTTCGAGGAAACAGTCATTGTGTGACCTTGAAGCAAATCTCTCTTTGTTCATCGACAGTCTCTGGTAAACTGTTATAGATTAGCTTTCCTGACATCTTGCTCTTCCCATGTTCAGTGTGAGGACAGGTGACCAACTGTTTCAATCTGCTATCCCCATCCCCTCCCTCTCATGCACAGAACATCTTTTCCAGATCAGTGTCTATTCAGTATTTACTTATATTGTCATCCTCTCCCTCCTTCCTTAGAATGGAAGTCCCCTAAGGGTATGGACTATTTCAGCTCTTTATTTTCTTCAATAAGTGTTTGCTAATTGATTTATTGAAAACTGAAGTCAACAAATATTTATTGAATAGTTGTTGTGTCTAAGCCTTTTAGGCCACTGTTGAGGGGGGAGACTCTGAGGGTATGGAAGGAGGCAATAGCAAAGATAATGAACATTTTTATATTCTCAAGGTTTACAAACCCTCCTTGCAGCATTAAGAACAATGCTAGATTTGGAGCTAAGATCATTTGAACTCAAATCCTAGCTATGTTACTGTCTAGGCTGATGTCAGGCAAGTCTTGTGTCTGAGTCTTGTTTTCATCTGTAAAATGAGGAAATTGAATCCTACAGCCCAAAGAGGTAGATAGCACCAGTATTATTATCCCTTTTTATGAAAGAGGAAATTGAGGGTCAAGGAAGTATAATTACTTGCTCAAGATCACACATCTATTAAATAGCAGAGTTAGGACTCCAATCTAATTCTCCTACCAAAGTGCTTGTCTACAAGGAGCTTGCAATTTGGTTGGGGAGACTGAACTAAAATACATGAAAAATTGATGAAAAATATAAAATAACACTGTTACTACAAGGTAGTGTATCTATGCTAAACACCAAACATATGGTTGTATATTTTAAGTATTATACAATTCAGAAGCAGGGAGTAATCAGTGGGAGCCAAAAGAAGCAGAGAATGCTTGATGCTGCCATCAAAGGTGGGGCTCAAACTAAACTTTGAAGAATAGATAGGACTTGAGTATGCAAAAGAGCAGGGAAAGTATATTTGAGACATGGTGAAAAAATATGTATTTATTTGTTTATATTCTGTTGTATTCTCTCCTCCAATAAAATATATATTTCTTGTAGGCAGATATATAATTTTTGTCTTTGGATCCTCATTTGAATATGAGGTACTTAATCAATGTTGTTGAATTGGATTGAATTCAATGCAAAGGAAGAAATATATAATGGTGGGGTTTTAAATAGTCCATCTCCCAGATAGGAGAAATAATTTCATGTAGAGGTCTTTCCCTGGTCCATTAAATCACATCACACAGATGACTTGTCTTTCCTAGTTACATATAAGATCAACCTAAGTCTACCCTTTCTTTCCTAAGAAGAAACTCCTCAGATACCTATAAGTTTAGAATTGACCTATTGAAAGTTCTCTTTAAATGTAAGTATTATAGAGTAATTAGTATAGAGAAGCATGATGTCACATGGAGCCAGCTTTATAGCCAGGGAGACTGGGTTCAAGTTTTGGCTCTGACACATTGGCTGCCAGTAAATGGTGTACTAAACAAAACAGTTCACTTTCCACTTCTTCAGGTAACTCTTAACTCTATAATTGTAAAGAAACTTTCAATCTGAATTATGAAGGGGAGCTTCCTCTCTAGGGAATTCCTTATACCAATGGAATCGCAGGTTTAATTCCTGTTCCTTTCCCTATAAGAAAGTTATAAACTTATTCCCAAAATAAATGGAAATGATTTAGAAATTAACTAAATATTATTTTCCCTTTGGTGTAGATATATAAGATTCTCACTTGCATATTCGCCGAGCTGACTAATACTGCTGATCACCAAGCGATTTCAGGTAGCAAATAACAAAGATAGGATTATGTATGCCAGAACCACTGCTAATGACAAGTCTGAGAAATGCCCGCCTCTTTGACACAGGAGAATTATTTCAGCATTTCCTCATAAGCCTGCTACTGGGGTGGAAAGACAGATTTGGATTCTACTTCCAGTTGGGGTGGTGAGGGGTGAGGAAAAGTTTAAGAAATGGTTCATGGAGGATATTACTCTTGAATGGAGATTTGAAAAAAAAGGTGGATTCCAACAAGTGAAAATGAGAAAGGAGTGTATTCCAAGCCAAGAAAATCATCTGTAAAAAGGAGATTAGGCAGGAAAATGTCAGCTGAAATGAGAATAGGCAACGGTCCATTTACACGGGAACATTGAGAGTGAGAATGGCAATGGAATAAGATAAGTCTGGGCTAATAGGACGAAAGCAAATGGTGTAAAGCCTTAAAGGTCGGTCTGGATTTTTTTCTATACACAATAGAATCTATGACATTTTTTAAGATGTCATCCATCTTAGATGAGGTGATCCAACAGATGTAAATAGAACACTAGACCTGGAGTCAGGAAAACTTGAGTTCAAATTCTGCTTCAGACATTAACTAGCTGTGTGACCCTGGGCCACAAGTTTCCCGATTTATGAAGTAAAGGAGCTGGTAGATAAGTTTTAAGGTTCCTTCCAGCTCCAAATCTCTGATACTGACATATGGGCTTCCACCCTGTCAAGCTGGCTTATGTCTTCCTGAGAAGTGAGCATATCTGAGCAGTGAAAAGTCGACTTCTGGCTCTTCTCCTAGACTGGAATGAATTCAATGGCAAGAGCAATGCTATGGCTTCAAAACCCCTGGGACTTTGAGGAAGGCATTTCTTCTTAGCAATGAGAGAAGACATGGAAATATTTGTTTCTTTTAATTACTAAATGAAGAGTTCAAATTGACCTTTCTCTCCATATTGGAAAACGTTAGGAAGGTGTTGTTGATATATGCGCTAAGGGAGATAAATGCACAAGCTGTCCTCATAAATCTGTGGTAAAGAATAGATTCTGTTTGGTTTGGTTTAATGGAGGGGAAAAAAAACAGAGTTCTGTGCCAGGTTCCACTCTCTGAGAGAATGGGTTCATGGCAGGATTATGCTGATAAATGTGTGGGGGTGAAGTATACCAAAAAATACCTTTCAGTTTAAACTGCATTATTATCATTTTCTAAATCACTTTCTTAACTCGAGGCAATCAGCAAAATGTTGTCAAGCTCTGATTTGTAGTATTTGCCAATTTCCAAGGTACAAATATTCACACTGAAAATTTAACAATTGGATTTCTTGAACTCTGGCAATTGGTCCCAGAACACTCATGGTTTATGGAAGAGACCAAGGTTAGGAGTCAAAATAGGGATCTCTCTGGGCAAGTGCTTCAATCTCTCACTTTGATCAGCTATAAAATGATTTACATTCAAGGCTGATTGTATAGTTACCCTTTCACTGTTAAAAGATGAGATAAACAACATCTGCTAATGGCCCTTAAAGATAGAAAAGGAAAAAAGCTGGAGCCAAGGAGATAGGAGAAGTGTTAATTGGGCATTCTAAGATTTTAACTATACTACTGTTAGAAAGGAATTGCAGTGGAAGGACTGGAGGAAGACCTGGGTTCAAGAACTAATTTGAACTTATACTGGCTATGCAAACAGTTGCCTGTCTCTGGCACATCATGCAATCTCTCAGGGCTCCTAGAAGACTCTATGTTGCCAAACAATGTTTTTCTATATTGGAAGAGGGAATTTCTTCTCTGAGAGTTCCTTGTACCAATGAAATCATGGGTCCTATTTTTAAAATTTGATAATTAATAATAATATGAATTATTTAAAATTAATACTTAAAGGCTTACAAATTAAGTACTTTAATAATCTAGATAGCAAGATCTTACCTATATTAAGTGATATTTTTGTGAAATGAATCAATTGTCAATAAAAAGTTATAATAATAAAAAATGAACATTATAAAGCAAAAAAAAAATTAAGATTATTTGAAATATATACATGTATATGTATATGTTGTAGAAATTATTTCTATGTGCTTCAGACTCATTATTTAATTGGTAGAAGGAATTCCTATTGAAGAAAATCATTCTGCCAATACAGATTATCTTCTACTTTGCAACTTATTTTCTTGGGAATTTTCTTGTAGGAGCTGAGAGAAAAATGACTTGCTCAGAGTTATGTTGCCAGCAAGTGTCAGAGGTCAGACTTGAACTTTGGTCTTCCTGATTTCTGGGCCAGATCACTATTTATTAGACCTGACTGGTGCATAGTATGTCCTCAGTAAATTATTTTTGACTTGATTTGACTCAAGAGTATCTAATCCTGATGTTGGGAAGGACTTCACTGGTCATTAGTTCATCTCCTTCCCTATCTCCTGCCATATAGATGCAAGTTAGGTGAATCCATCCTCTTGGGAAAATAGCAATATGTTCCAGCCCTGTTACAAATTATACATAAACATATGTATGTGTGTATATGAATACACATTCATATATGAAATATGCATTAAATGGGTATTATTATATATGTATATTGTGTGTATATATATATATATACATACATGTTTGTGTGTGTTTGAATGTTTATACACACACTAAAGGGACGTTGTTTTTTCTGGGTTAGCTGACTGGTTTGATTAGTTTGACACCACAAAAATGGTCAAGACAAGAAGGCATAGAGGAAAGAGAAGCTAGAGCCAGCTGCCCTGACAACAGCTCCAGCTCAGCCATTTATTAAAGGAGCAATATTGGAGCCTCAGTTTCCTCCTCTACAAATTGAGTGTGCTGAGCTCTCACACTAATATTCTGTGAATGTAGTGCACAAAGAGGCTGATTACCCCAAATCATGGAGCAGCACTCCTGGCCCCGTGGTTCAGAACTTCACTTTTTAATTGACACCATTTCTGGTTCTACGAGTGAAAAGCAAGCCTGAGCCTGCTCTCTCTCCATGAGCAATTTCTTCATCTCTTTTCCTTTTATAGGAAAATTTGTTTTTTAGAAAAGGTTAAACCAGGCATTGTAAAGTGGAAATTTCTTCTGGGCTCTCTCCCCTTCCTGCACCCAATTCACCCTTTGCCTTCTAATTCCCCCTTTGTGTTCCCTCCCCATCTCATCTAGGAAATCTTGCTTGAAGAACACCTGATATTAGTTATTTATACCATAATATGAATATTACTGAGCTCCTCTCTTTGGGACATTTGCAATTGAAAATTGATCTCTAATGTAGAATGAAATTGTTTATATTTAGACAGCAATTTACAAAGTTTCTTTACTACAATCCCTATAAGCTACATAGTAAAAGCATTATTATCCCTAGTTTGCAAAGGAGGAAACTAAGACTCAGAGATAAAATAAGCTCATGAGCTTAGAGCTAGGTCAGGGAGCTAGATTCACTTGCTTCCCAAAAAGATCAGTTCTTGTCTAAAAGTCTAGTTTATGAGGATAGTCAGGATTTGAACCAACATTTTCTGGCTCAGTGCCTAGGGTTCATTCCACAAGTCCTTTTGGAATGAACTTCAAGCAGATACTTAGGGTAAGGGAGAAGAGAGTCAACTTTAAACATTCAGAAGGTTCTTTCTGCTATCTCCAGAATATTCAGCGTTTTTCCCACTCCATTCCTGCCCTCAGTGTTTCTTCTGCCTGAAATGCCCCTTCATATATCTACCCATCAAAGTCCCATTCATCTTCCAAGATCTAGCTCAAATGCTACCTTCTTCATGAGTCCCTTCTATGATACTCTAACCTGGAAGTTATTCCTTCTTCCTCCAAACTACCAGATATTATTTACTTACAAGTCTTTCAGATTTTCACATGCTGCAGTAGTTAATTCCCTTAAAGGAAAGAACTTGTCTTGTTCTTTTCTTTCTCCATGCAGTGTTATTTTTTTGAGCAAATCACTTGACCACATCCCATAGGAAGCCACCCAATATTCCTCCAGCTACTGTTGTGATAGGGGATAACCTCCTTGTTTCTTGTTTTTCTCTTTTTGAGTTCTGCTTTTCCCCTCTGAATATCCATGTTGAAAGAGTCTCAAATGATTACTCAGTAGTAGAACCATTGTGAGAAAAGGAATTCATTGACCTGCCTCATTAATCTTTTTGTGGCAACCAAGGAAAGTGTGAGAAGTAACTTAGCTCCTGGGCAGTTTCCCATATTCTGGCCACCTAGGTCAGGTTCCATCCGCTCCAAGTATTTAGTGGAAAGAGTATGCAGCCCAAGCAAAACTTCCTTATCAGGAAAGAGAATAAAGGAATCAGTGATTCTATCACCACCAGCTCATTTAAAAACCAGAGCAAGAGGCAACTTTAATATGAAATATTTGCAGTTCAAACTTAGTAGTTTGGGCCTTGATGAAATTCACTAGATGAGTTTATGCTGTATTTTTTTTCCAACATTCAGCCCCTTTTCTATACCTCTGCATTGCAGGATGCCCAAAATGATGGGCTTGCCTAGCTCCCCAAGAATAGCTTGCACATACATGGCAGGAATAGGGAAGAAGATAGACTAAATGACCTCCAAGATCCTTCCCAACATCGAGATTAGCTGCTTTTCAAGTCAAGTTCAGGCAACAATAATTTATTAAGGACTTTCTGTGTATCAATCAGTCTTAATGGATAAAATTTTGACCTCAGGAAGACTTAGGATTCAAATCTGGACTCTGACACATACTGCTACACGACTCTGAACTAGTCATCTTTTTCCCTCAGTAACTACAGGAAAATCCCCAAGACTAAAAGTTGTAAAGTATATGGTGGTTTGTATTGGTAGAAGTATTTTCTTCAATAGGAATCCATTCTATCAATTAAATAATTATTCTAAACCAAATAGAAATATATGTATATGTGTATGTGTATATATATGTGTGTTGTTCATATTTTCAAATAATCTTGATTCACCTCATAAACAATTAAATATAGATAAAAAAACTTGCTACCTACCTTATTAAAGCACTAAATTTGTAAGTCCTTAAATATTATTTTTAAATCATTCATGTTATTATTAATTGTTAATATTGCTTCAAAACAATTTTAATAGGACCCATGATTTCTTTGGTGCAGGGCACTGCCAGAGAAAAAATTCCTTCTTTCAATGTAGAATGGTATCCATACTACAATATGGAGTCTTTTAGGATTTCCTAGGGGTCCTGAGAGATTATTTGACTTAACCAAAATTCCACCAGCAATATGTGTCAGAAGAAGGATCTGAATGCAGATCTTCCCAACTCTATGGTTGAATATTTATTACATTACTCTGCCTCTCTCATAATAATAATAATAATTGCTGTTATCATCATCATCATTGTTATCATTATCATTACTAAATGATTATAAACACAGTAAAGCAAAAAATATGAGACTGAATTACAGGCCTATTCTCCTTTCCAACTTTTTAGGCTCTCATGTGTACACATTGAATGGAACTGACCCGGAAGGAGACTTTGTCACCTATGGCATTAGCTTTGAGTCCAATTCAAGAAATTTCTTTTCCATCGATCCAAACTTTGGAAATATTACATTGATTGAGGAGTTGGACAGAGAGGTATGGTAAAGATCATGACATCCATCTATATTAAGAATACATGCGGGATTTGTTTCCCAGTTGTAACATGAGCTTGAAAGAGTATTAAAGCTTTTGCAAATGAGTCCACCTTAAGCAAAACACTATATAAAAGCTATAATTTGCCGAAACAGTGAATTTAGAAATATGCCAGGAGCAGGGTTCCATGAGGATGCTTGCTTGCATTCTTTCCCTTTTGCCTTCTCTCTTTCCTCCCACCCTATGTTTTTGGAAACCATTGCTACAGAAATTTAGGTCTGTGATATATAATTTAGCCTGATTATATTGGGGACTTTCTGACAGTGTTGCTGAGTCATAAATTTTTACAATGAAACCACTTACAATTTGGGATCCCTCTTACCCTCTGTCCAACCTGAAAAAGTCTCTGTAAAGGATGAGACTTTTCCCCACATATGAATTAAGGGGTGGGGTACTGATAAGGATGAAAGGGTAAGTCTCTATAGTTTTTTTTAAGAGCTTTTACTTATTCTTAAGTCTCCCTTAGAACAAGCAATTATTTAGAACATTTAAAATTAGATTTGCTCAAAAATTTAAACTTATTTTTTTCAGAAACAGATTTATTGCATAAGTGAGATGAACAGGTCCTTTCAGAGAGGCTCCTAATTCACAAGTTTTTAAGAAGATCAGAGCTGAAAGATGTTAGTCTCTGCCTAATAAAAAAAACAATACTACAAATGAAATCCCAAATGTACTAGCAGTGGAAAGAGAACTTTTTAAAGTCAGAGGAACTAGGTCAAACTCTGCCTCTAATATCTGATAATATCATGATACATGAGAGGCAATTTGGTATAGTAGGTAGGGCACTAGACTTGGAATCAAGAACCCATGGATTCAAATTCCTTTTATAATTACTTAATAGATGTGTAACACTAGGAAAATCACTTAACCTCTGTTTCAGTATCTTGATCTGCAAAATGAGAGTTGGAATCTATGATCTCTAAAATCTCTTCTATCTAGAATTCTATTATACTATGATAAGTCATTTAACGACCCTCTGTGAATATTCTAAGCCTTTAAGACATACTCCACATGGTTTCCATGGCAAAGATGGTTTCCAGTGTTCAAAAGTTATAATATCAGGTAGGGTGAAAAGTCTTATTCTTTACAGAGATTTTTTTTCAGATTAGGCAAGGGAGAGGAGGGATCCCAAAAAGCAGCTAGTGTTATAAAGATTTCTTTGGATGTCACAGATCCAGCAACATTGTCAGAAAACCCACAATACAATCAAGTTAAGTTGTAGATCACAGATCTAAATTTCTGTAGTACTGGTTTACAGACACAGGAGGAGAAAAAGAGGGCAAAAAAAAAGAAAGAATGTAAGCAAGCATCCTTAATACATTTTAATGTAGCCAAATGTTTTAATCCATAGACTAGGGACTGGTTTTATTGTATTGAAAATTCCCTCTATCAATGGAAGTCAACACTAGTTTCCTAGAACAAAGCTTCTTAAACCATAGATTTTGACCCCAATTGGTATTATATAATTGAATGTGGGGGTTGCAAAATTATAATTTAAGATCAGTAAATATTTGATTTAGATGCTTATACTCAGGGTTGAATAAAAATTTCTTGGACAAAATGGAATCATGAGTGGGAAAAATTTAAGAAGCCCTGGTCTAGAGCACTGAGAGATCTTTCTCAGGATTGCAGAGTCAATTTGGGCTGGAGACAGAACCCAGAGAAGTATTCCTGATTTTGAGGCCAGTTCTCTCTCCTCTACACCAAGTTATCATTAGTTTTCTCTACAGTGATTTATTGATCCTTCCAAAACTCTGAAGCTACCCAAAAAGATAACCACTTACTCAAGACAGCACATTTAGGAGAGGAGTTTGGGTTTCCCTAAGCTGGACTTATCACTCTACCCTTCAAGCGTGACCTGTTTAAAGCTCACACATTTAAAATAACTTCATCACACATCAAATGTCAGGAATCAATGACTACAAGAATGATTGTAATATCTCAGCCTCTAGATAACCCCTTTTCTTGCTTTTTTTCTTATTTATTTCTTTTTTGTCTTCTTTTCTTTTTTTTTCCTTTTTTGCAGAGAGAAGATGAAATTGAAGCCATCATCAGCATTTCCGATGGCCTGAATAAAGTGAGTATTGGAAATCTGAAGGGCCAGGCTGTCAGAAACAAGCATGTAGAACTATCTTTGGGCTGCCCATATAACTCACAGGATGGCAGGAAAGCTGTGGCAACAAACACTTCAATTGGCATTAAGAGCATTTGGGGTCCATTTTGAGAAAATTGCCATAGTCAAGAAGTTCTTCCCCTGGAAAAGGTCTATGAAATCAAAATTTTTAAAATTTTAATTTTAAAATATTGGTCACTTACTATAGAAAAATAGATGTCATTGGCACCAAGTAATCTGGTATGGGTTACGATCTTACAATCTTTTCAATATCAGGATCAATTCCTGGTCTCCAGAAATACCTTCTGATCAGTATTTTAATGTGAACAATCCCTTGATTACTGAAATATAACATAACTAAGATCATATGACAACCATCTGTACTATTAATGTGACTACTCTGAAAGGTGATTCTTTGTAGAGAATAATTTCTTTGGTCACCCACATCTGATTCAGGAATGAACTCATCTACTATCCTATGTGGTCAACCAGATGATGTTAAAGATGTAGACTAGAAAATTATTTAATTGTTTTTAGTTTCTAATGAATTTTTTTACCTTTATATGTCAGGTCCCAGTTAAAATCTGACCTTCAACAGGAAGCCTTTCTATTCTCCATTAGCTCTAGTGTCTTCCCTCTGTTAGTTACTTCCAATTTATTTTGTCTACAGCATGTTTATACATAGCTATTTACATGGTGTTTCTCCAATTAGACTGTGAATTCTTTGGGAGCAAGCGCCATCTTTTCCCTTTCTTCATATTTCCAAAGCTTAATACATTGCTTGCTATATAGCAGATGTTCAATAATGTTTATTGACTACTTCATTTCTAAAAATATTCCTCCTCTTTTCTCTACTCACAATCACCCCTTGTAACAACAAATAAAAAAGGAGGGGGAAATTTCAGCAAAATGAACAACAAAGTTTGATAGTATATAATGTATCCCACACCCATATTCTCCCTCTTCTGTAAAAAAGGGAAACAGGTATATTTTTCCATCCCTTCTCAGTTCGCAAGTTTTGTCACTATAATTAGCATTTAATTTCAATTTTTTTTGCTCTTTACATCTATATTTTCTGTTCTCTGTCTGTTTGCACATATGTATATATGTAAGTGTATATAGCAATTAAGTGGCACAGTGGACAGAGTTCTAGACCTGGAGTTATCTTCCTGAATTCAAATTTAACCTCACTTACTAGTTAGGTGACCCTCAGCAAGTTATTTAACCCTGTTTGTCTCAGTTCCTCATCGGCAAAATGAGCTGGAAAAGAAAACGGCCAACCACTCTAGTCTCTTTGCTAAGAGAAACCCAAATGAGGTCACAAAGAGTCAGCCACAGCTGAAATATTGAACAACAAATATATATATATATACACACATATATATATATGTGTGTGTGTGTGTGTGTGTGTGTGTGTGTGTCATCTTCAACTCCTTACTCTCAACATTCTTGTTCAATCTATTGTCATAGCTTATCAATTTTACCTACATAACAATTTTCACATATGTATTGGGTGGTATAGTAGATAAAGTGTTAGAGAAAGGAGGGGAGGGAAAGTGAAAGAAAGGAAGTCAGTGTTTGCATTGGTTTGGCTGAATCACCATCTGACGAGTATAAATGATATGATTCCTACACCTTCTCATCCAATGAAAAATTGTAATAAGTTGTTTGCAGAAACAAGAATGATTATAGTAAATAGGAATGTGATTAGGTATTTATTTAAAGAAGCGGTGGATGTTAGGGTCTCCCTATATGTATCATGTTGAGAATTCTAGGATAGATCATGTGACATACAGTGCAATAGGAAGGAAGATGATGGAGAAGTGGTCTAGTTTGAAGCTTAAGGTTAGATTAAAGGTGTTTATTGAGAATCATTGTCAGTTGGTGATTGTGGCTTCTTGTCCTGAGTAGATGAAGAGGGTAAGTGGAATAAGGCTGGTAAAGAAGGTGAGTTTAACTGTGTTTTTATATAGTGTGGGGAAGTTGTTAGTTTTGTGTATGTGTGTGTGTGTGTGTGTGTGTGTGTGTGTGTGAGAGAGAGAGAGAGAGAGAGAGAGAGAGAGAGAGAGGGAAAGAGAGAAAGAGGGAGAGAGGGAGAGAGAGAGAGAGAGAGAGAGAGAAAGAGAGCGCTCAGCATGTTAATGTATCTTAATTTATTTAGTCATTTTTTCCAACCAACAGGTATCTACTGTATGGAGAACTTTGTTTAACATTTAAAATGTAGGTGGCCCAAAACAATGTAGACTCCAGAGAACCAAATGGACTCAGAGAGTAGCTTTCAGTATTATTCTCCCAGATTTTTAAATTAGCACCATCATAAGCACTGAACAAATGATTCCTCCATGGTATTAATGGTAACATAATTGAAGGTATAGGTAGCACTTTAAAAATTAACATCATATGGAGCAGATAATTAGTTTAAGTTGTTAACAATAGAGTGGGGCATCAGAAAACAGGCAAAGGAAAGTCCCTTCAACAAGACAAAACTTTATTGTTGTGAAAGGGTTCCAGAAAGCATTAAAGTGTACATACTACTTTACCTACAAAACATTATGGGATCATATGGATCTAATCCAACTCATTATCAAAAGGAATAAATCACCACATTGTACCCCCATGCCTCTAGAAATATAGAATCCCTGTAGAATTTCTAGAATCTCTGATATATTTGATCTAGGACTCCATCTTCTGTTACTACTTATGCAGTAAGTGAGGACCCCCTAGTTTGGCTCAGGACCTAAAAAAAAAGCCCAAACTATCCTTTAGTGGTTATTTCTATGACATCAGTCTGTCAATGTGTGGATCTCACCCCATGTTCTCTCTGCTGTCCCTAGGTGGTAGAGAAAGTCCTGATTCTGGTGACTGATGCCAATGATGAAGCCCCACAGTTCATTAATACACCCTACATCGTCCTTGTTCCTGAAGTGAGTAATATTTCACCCAAAGAGAATCAAGTAGTTGAGTAAGAGAACATGGATGTACTACCTGGACTTTGTCTCTGAACAGGAAGGGAACTTTGGATTTGGTTGGGTTGGGGAATGACATTGGAGCAAGCAAAGTATGAAGGTTGAAAGATTTCCCCCACTCTTCTCTCTTGATAGCTTCTTTCCACCTCTCTCTCATCCTTTCATTCTTATTCCCAATCCCTCACCCATTTCCTTGTAGGTCATTTCTCTTGTCCTTTTCCTTTTTCATTTTCCTCTGTAACATAGTCATCCATAACACATCAGGTCTCCTTGTCTGTCAGAATTCTCTCACTTCAGGCTTCTTACCCTTTCACTCCCTCTTTAGGGCTCTCTTCTTTGAATCTAGTAGAGGGGAGAAGATGAGGAGTCTCCTCTGTTTTCTCAGGGCACAAGAGTAGTACAGGTTCTAGTACTAAGACTCCAATGTGATTATGCAACCCCTTCCATAGGACACACCTGCAGGGAGCAGCATCTTTAAGGTTCAAGCTGTGGACAAGGATACAGGATCTGGAGGAAGCGTCACCTATTTTCTACAGGTAGGACTTTGAGCATTGGGCTTGCCTCAGTTTCTAATTTTCCCCAGGTAGATGCTTCTCATTTCCAATATTACCAAAGATTCCAGGTCCTCCCTTAGATGTACAAGAAGGAAATGTATATCCTTAGAGGCAAGGAATTCAAGGAGGAAGGAATCACACATTTATTAAGCACTTATTATATGCTAAACTGCTTTACAAACAGTATCTCATTTGATCCTCACAACTCTGTGACATAAATATAATTGTTATCCTATTTTATAGGAAACTGAGATAGATGGATGTAAAGTGAGGAAACTGGGACAAACCTAGGCAAAATGATTGCCAAAAGTCACACAACTGGCAATTATTTGAGTCTGGACTTGATTCTAGGATCAGTTCTCTCCCCACTCTACCCCTAGCTACCTCATAAAGTAATCCCAAAAGCACTGAATTAGTCATCAAGATACCTGGATTTTGTTCCTATCTCTGACATGGATCAGCTGCACAAACTTTACAAAATTACAGCTTTGCTGGGTCTCAAGTCAAAAGGATGCCATGATGTGAAACTCTATGGTTATAGGAGTCTAGAAACCAAAATGTTTTAGACTGACCTTGTGTGTAGAGCCTAGATGGTATGGGTGTCCAGAAAATCATCTATGAAGCTCTTAGCTTGAATTGATCTCAAGCCCTGCCTCTGATAGCTTCTGTCTGAGTAATGTTGGGCAAATCGTTAACTTCTTGATGTTCTAGGTAACTCAAAATCCAGAGGAGGTTTCAACTTGTATTGGTGGAAAGAAAACAAGGAAGAACCTATAAGTTCCCTCTATTAGTGAAATCACCATTCTAGTTCCTATCCTTATAGCTCTATATATCCAATCCCAATTCTGTGCATTTTGTAAGCCTGCATCTATGATTTCACCTCAAATAATTCATCTGTAACTTAAAATCTTAGAGAGTTGGCTGGGGGTGGTTTGTCAGAGATCAAAAAAGAGAGTTTGGAGTATTCAGGAAAGGCTATTTGGAATGGGTAGGACATTACCTGGGCTTTGAAGACCAGATGGGAGTCAAATAGTCTAGGAAAAGGAAGGACAAGAAAATTTGGGTCATCGGGATAGTGTGAGCTTACGTATAGATATAGAAATAAGGGTGTGCCCCTAGCTTGTTCCAGGAAATTAGAGAAGAAAACAATTTGTTCAGGAGTTTCCCTTACCCAAGTCAATCTATTCCAGGTAATTTCCATATTCCCCTAAAGCTCCAACCTCACTTCTTTTTCTCTATTCCTATTCCCTCTGAAAGAGTCATTATGAAACTTTTCTCTCAGAGTCAAACCTGGAGGAACAAATCATCCTGTATCCAAAAGTAATCCCGTGGGAAAGAATAATTCGCTCAAGTTGGCCTGGACATCCTCCTAATGCATTTGGAACCACACCCTCCTTTCTTGTTAAACGTGGAACTCCTTACTTTTCCCTCTATCCCATACTTTTGGTCTGTGAGCTTAATTTGGACAAAAAGCACACTATGGGAATCACCTTTTTGGCTGCTACCCTTGTAGAGATCACCAACCCATTCATTCACACTTTGTGAAATCATCAAGTATTTTTTTCTTTAATCCCTTTCAGCCTCACTTACTCCCCACTGCTCATTCCTCCAAATAGCACCCCATTCCTTTTCTGATTTTAGGTCTTTCTGCCATGCAGGACTAACCTGTAGAGCCATAGAAAGTTAATACATGAAGTGATTTGAGGTGCATTGAAACCCCTCCTATTCCCAATATTGTCCCCAATTCTATCTCGCTGACTTACCAAAAAGCCTGAAATTCCCACTATTAATAACATTCCTTTGGATTCACCTAACAAAATGCACATGTACTTGGGAGGGTTAGAATACTAACTCATCAGCCCTAGAGACTTATGACTCAGGGTGGGTAAGTATAAGGGAAAGTCCTAACACAAGATTCTGCTGTCAGCTAAAGTTTTGATCACTAACAGAGGGCAGGATTGTGCCCATCTGCTTATTCCCCCTTTTATTCCCTCCAAGACCCTAGAGCAAATTCTCTTCAAACCAGATTACTCTCTTCTCTGGCCCCACACAGATAATGATGAAACTCCCTATGTGCTTTTAGTCATGCTCTTGTTCAGCTCACTCCTGAGCTGCCCTTCCTTCCTTTCTCCAAATTTTAGCCCATTTTTGAAGGTCCAGCTTAAGCACCACTTTCTCAATCAAATTTTCTTTGACTTCAATCTATGCTGATGATAATATCATAGAGTGTTAGAGTTGTCAGGGACCCCCGAACCCCTTCATTTCTGAGATAATGACCCTGAAGCCCAGAAAGATTAAGAGAGATTGTCTGGACCACTCTGCCTAGCCTTCAGGAGCAGAACCACGTAGCCAGTAAGAGCTTGGATTTGACTTCCAATCTCTTGACTTCAGATTCATTTTTCTATCTTCGTTGTACCACTTAATTTGCTCTAAGTGCCAACACTCTTTCTATTCTCTGCTACCTCTTCTATTAATTGTTCCTTTGTCACTAACTCCTTCTTTTGAATTAACCAGGTCTCTTTAAGACAGACCATGAACAATCTGAATGCAGGTCACTTTTCCCCCCATATTACACCCTATCCCCACCCCACTGCATTTAACATAGTGCTGAGCACATAGTTTGTGCTAATAAATAATTGTGGATCAAAATTTCTTAAACTGTAGGTTGTGACCCTATATAGGGTCACATAAGTGAATTGCAGTGGTTGCAAAATTATGATTTAATATCAGTAAATTTTGGTTATATACCTATTTTACATATCTATATTTCAGGGGTCAGGTAAAAAATTTCTCAGGCAAAAAGGGGTTGCTATTGGAGAAAGTTTAAGAAGTTCTGGATTAACTGACAGACTGAATCTTATCTTCAATTCATACTGTACAAGCCTATCCAAGTCCACAGCTAGCCATGGGTAAATAAGGTTTCATCCCAGGGCCCTGACATGATTTCAATCCTCATTCACCAGAACAATAATATAACCACCTACAGGCCACAACCCCTGAGGCCCTGTAGTCTCCTTGCTAGTACTGCCTCCCCACCTGTCCCCTCTCCCTAGAGGAATATAAACACTGTTCAGATATACCTTGTACAATGTTGCCTTAAAATGAAAGTATATCCAATTCTACCTATAAGGCCCTTTGCCTTAGAGAGTTGAGACAAGTTTGGGCAGACTTTTTTTTGTCAGATGACAAGAGGAAGCAGTAAAATGGAAATTATTTAAGAGCAAACTGTTATATCTGAGAGAACTGGGGGGAATTTTTTTTTTAATAGAAATAAGAAGCCACCTATTCCCAAGTGCATATGGCAGTCTAAAGAGGGAGGGGAGAGGTCTAATCTGCCCAGCTCTCTTACAATTTCAGTAATCTCTGCTCAGTAATCAGAGCCATTTGGCAAGCAGAGGCCTGGGAGAGGGTCAAGTGTGGGGGCAGAAATGGGTCAGTGCTGTGTAGTTCAGTACAGATTAAAGATAATCCTTTACATGAAAGGACAGAGGCTTTGTAGACCAAGGAAAATCAGTTTAAATGCACAGGCCAATGTTCTAAGTCCCACCTAAAAATTCAATTCAAGGATATCTGTTGAGCTTTTGCTGTATTTTAGTCTAACCACTATTTTAGACATATTTTAAAACCATAACAAAGAATCTGGACATAAAAAGCAACAAGAACAACAACAACAAAACACTCTAAGCTATCAAAATCGACATCACAAAGTTTTTATAATGAAATTTGGCTCAAGAAAACTTATCCATCCTTCGCTCAGAACCTGTTTATTTTTACACAATTCTAACAACCTGGATAATCTGGCTTCCCAACCCACACAGCAAATAAAAAGTAACAAATAAAAAGAATCCCTGCAGGTATCTAACAGCAGGAAGAGGTAAAGGCTAAAAGGCCACAAGTTTTAAAAAAAGGAAATATAATATAAAAATATGTCCCATCTCTGTACCCCATTTGCTCCTCTGTAAAATATGGCCTGGGTCAATCAAATATAAGGACAGATTTTTACTTTCAAGAAATATTGTGGACTCAACAAATGTTAGTATTATTTGTGTCTGTTGAATGAGTACAAAAAGTGGTACTTTCAAATGAACACTTTTAAATTAATTTGTGCATTATTCATCATCACAGCACCCACACATAGCTGAGAAATAGAGCGCCAGACATGGGATTAGGAAGAACTGAGTCCAAAACCAGCCTCAGATTTTATGTAGCTGTATGACTCTGAGCAAATCACTAAACCCTGTTTCCCTCAGTTTCCTCATCTGGAAAAGGAAATGACAAATCACTTCAGATTTTTGAAGTCTTTGCCAAGAAAACCCCAAATGGTATCGTCTGGATTTGGACATGACTGAATAATAGCATGTGTCTGAGGGGGTTGCAGCTATACCTCCAGCTGGCAGACCCAATCCTCAGGTCAGCTTCATAAAGCACTATAGGAAGCTTTATAAGGAAACCGAAGCGGGGGATGTCCATCAAAACAAGAGAAAAGGAGAAGAAAGAAATGGTTAAAGGGAGCTTGGTGACAAGGAACACAACAGAACAAAGGAGCATGGAATAATGGCACTAGGCTAGGGGCTCAGCTCTTCTTCCTGGCCACTGATGGAGCTCTCAACTGGATCCTTGTAGAAACCCAGATCTTCCGGGGGACTTTTCCTCTCTCATCACTCTAATCCTGGCAAATGCAGGGGGTGTAGGTTCCATCTGCTGTCCTCTGTATCACTGAATACAAGCAGAGGGGTCTCCATAGCAGATGTCAAGCCCCAGTCACTCAGCCGATAGAGAACTGAGCTCAGAGTCAATTAAGATCTCTCTCACCCTGTCTGGAACACTTAATAAGCTGTGTTCCAACTCTAAATCTAGTTCCTGGTCTGATGGCCAGAGGCAAAAAGATTCCAGTTTCCTGAGAGATTGTGGTAGAGTGAGTAGGAGAGATTTGAACTTGGAGTGCAGCAGACCTGAGTTCAAATATTTCTATTAATACTTATTATGTACCAGCCACGAATCTCAAATTGATAGGAGTGATTTTGTTCCCTCTTCTGTGTAATAGAGTGATGGGACAGAAGCAGTGGAAGAGGGTAGAGTCCTGGACTTGGGAGCTAGGAAGACCTGCATTTGACTCCCATCTAAGACTGACAACACTTTGAAAATCTCATTTGGCCTTTGTACCTCAGTTTCCTCAAAATGACTGAATTGGACTTGGTGATCTATGTGGTCCTTTTTAGCTTTAGATCCCAAGATCACATGCCCTAGTGTACCTCTTTCTGTGTCCTTTTTCTCTGTCCCTTCCCCTACTTAAGCCACTAAAAACTCTGTTCTTCCTAGATTATCTGAAGCTTAGTAGGATACCTTCCCTCCCTCTTCAACTTTCTCTGAAACTTTGTGAATGGCTTTGATCTCAGAAAATGATCCAATAGCTTGATATCTAAGAGCAAGCCTTGATCCGAACATTTGTGTGAGACATATTATTTGGTTGAGAGAAGGCATATTTATCTATGTGTGTGTATATATATATATATTCCATATATGTGTACATTATATGTGTGTGATGTCCCAGAAGTCTTAGTGACATTTTAAGAATTGTGTTTAGAACATTGCATTTATATTCAAGACCTGAGATCAAACACAACCTAAGACATTTACTAGCTGTACTATTCTGGACATATCAATTGATCTCATATGGTCTTGGTTTCCTCATCTGTAAAATAGAACTAATAACTGCATCTATCTTCCAGTGTTGTGAGGACCAAAGAAAATAATGTTTGTAAAGAATTTTGCAAACCTTAAAATTTTAAATAAATACCAGTTATTATTATTATCGTTCTTACTTATTAATTCATAGACATTTTACTGAGGTTCATAGATTGGAAACTAGATGATCTCTAAGATATCTTTCTATTTTCAAATTGTCTGTGAAGAGAGGGGAAAAAAATAATTTAAAAAACAGACATGAGAATTCATAATTCCCCACCGTGTTGGGTCATTTCATATATGAGCAAATAGCTTTACATATCTCAGAGGGCCCTGAATTCATATCTGTATTTAAGACATTATATTAATAGATTTTCATTAAAATGGCCTGACTCATCAAGAAAAATCATATTGTGTTCTCTGTTTAAACTGACAAGGGAATATATGTGATACATTTTAGAAAAAGTTACAGTACTTCAAAAGAGTCATGATTTTATCAGCATGAGAAAGATCATATTTACTTTATGCCCTATTTTGGATAAAGTATAAATGAAATTATTTAAAATGTTTCACAGGTATAAGAGGGGAAGCCCTCAGCTACATGAAAAATATTAGTCACTAGAATGACAGAAGATATGAGCAAGAATGCCAGATTTGAATTCAGAGGATCTTGATTTGAATCTTATCCCAGCTATATACTGCCTCTGTGACTTCAGTTTCTTCACCCATAAAATGAAAGAACTGGTCTAGATCAGAGGGATCAAACTTACAAACTTACAAAATTTTGCTGTCAATCTGACAGCAAAATTCCCGAGTTTGGCTAGAACCAAATTAAAATTCAATTGAGAGCTATTTTTTAAATAGATAAAAATGCAATGCAACATAGACAATGTTAATTTGTGGTTTTCTAAGTCAATATGCAGTTCAATTTATGTTTGAATTTGACACATCATTTCTAAAGATGCTTTTATCTGAAAATCTATAACCTATGACTGATGCCCTAAATTGTTTGGACACATAAAATCTGACTGAGCTTACATGGTTCCTACTTTACAGTCTACTTAGAGAGACAAGACTAGAAAGAGATGAGCACATAGAATCATTGTGCTAGATTTGAAACAAGAAGAAATAGGTTCAAATTCTGGTTCTGTCATTTAGTATCTGGGTGACCTTGGACAATCATTTTACTTTGACCATTTACTTTACTTCAGTTTCCACAATTATCAAATGAGAAAGTAAGATCTCAAGGGTTACTTCTAGTTCTAAATCTGTGAGTCAAACAATAAAAGACTAGAGAATCTCTTTTCTGTAGGAAATCAGAAAGGGAAGATCACCAAAGGCTATGAAAGATTTGTTCATGGGAAGAATAGGCAGATTACACCACCAGCCTACAGATTTTAATACCTGTACTTATTCAACAAGATTCTTGCTCCAGGGGTAGTGCTTGCCTGATGTCAAGAGTTAATTAAAAAAAAAAAAAAAAAAAAAGGAAATTTTAGTCTCTCGTTTAGTCATCACTGCTGACAGAGTGCAATGAATCTTGTTTGCTGAACTGTTAAAACCAACAGAAATAGCTTGTGGAAGGGGCACTATTTATAGCTCTTTATCATGTCTCAGTTGTTCCTCTCTGCTCTGTTTAGGGCCCAGAAAAAGAAATCTATTCATAAGGGAGAGAGTATTGTAGCTAGAGATTAGTCCCAACTAAACCATTAACTAGCTGTTAACAAGTAGCTAAGTAACAAGTTACTCAGCCTCTTGACCTAAATTGTTTCATCTGTAAAACAAGACTGGATAGGTTATGATTATAGATTTAGGACTGGAACTGACCTTCAATCAAAGGTGTCAGGCTGTATATGGCCCACAACACTCCTGTGTGCATAGGAATCAGATTAAAATGGAAATGGGAAATATTTAACAAAATAAATAAAAGTACAATAAAATATAGATGTTAATATGTGATTTTCTAATTCAATATGGGATCTTTATATCAATTTTAATGATGCATGTTTCTATTTGAGTTTGACAACATGGTTCTAAACAATCTAGTTGGACTAAGAACTTGGCTGGAGGGAATACTGTGTGGAGGAGGTGGAACTGTGACAATTAATGGTTTCTGCTTACCCCAGGGAAAAATGGGCTCTGGGGACCATAGTATCATCTATTTTATTTTATACCATATATTCTACCTAAAAGGTCCCTTCTAAATCTACTATATTCTGATTCTATAAAGATGGTATCTAAAGGAATAAATTAGTGTAGTCAGTCCCAGAACACAAGTATTTATTAAGCTTCCATTATATGACAGGATCATGATTTAAGACTACTGTCTTAAGACTAAAAAGGACGTTAAATGCTACTAGATCTACTCCACCCCTTCATTTTAGAGGTGAGGAGACAGAGACTTTGACCAATTAAATGATTAGTCCAAGGTATTAACTGACAAAAATAATATTTGATCTGGATTCCAATGGTTCTCAAATTTTTGTTCAAAGAGATCTGTTCAAAGAGTTTTTGTTCACATAGGTTATATTTATAGCTATTTACTATATTAGAAATAAAAAATGATTTTGAATTTGTAGACCCTCTGAAAGGGTTTCAGAGACCCCAACAATTCTTTGGACTACACTTTGAGGACCACTGCTTACCCTTTCTGCCAGCTTATTTCCCAAGCATATTTCTCCCAAGCTCAATCCACACTGAGGTCAATGTGACCATGTTGAGTGGGGTTTAGTTCTATTTGATGCTCTTGAGAGAGCTCCATGGTAGGGACCCTGTGCTCACCCAGGAAAATGGCTCAAGCCTCAGAAACTACATTGTTCTCCTCTGTCTTACAGAATCTCCTTACCAACAAGTTCACAATGGACCGCCACAGTGGAGTGCTGCGCATTAGAGCTGGAGCCACTCTGGACTACGAGAAGTCAAGGACTCATTTCGTCACTGTTGTGGCCAGGGTAATACAGGGGACTTCTTTGGAAATCTGGGGTGATCTGGGGATCCAGAGAGGGAGCAATCTTTGTCAGTGGTAAGTAAGGAGGGACCTACTATAGTTCTTAAATTAAATATTGCTTTTTCATTAAGATGAAGGAAACACACAGAGTAATATAATGGAATGCATATCGGCTCTGGAGTCTGTGCTAACTACATTCATGACCTTATTAAGTCTCTTATCTTTTGAGAATCAATTTCCTGGTGTATAAAAGGAGAGCAATGAACAAAATTACTTCTAGGATGCCTTCCAGGTCTTGAGCTACAATATTCTGATCCCTTCTGATCTCTTTCCTGAAATCAAAGATAAGGAGAGCTAAGGCAAGGATAACACAGTGGGATAGTGCTAAAATTGAGAATTAGTGAACCTGAGCCAAATCTTAGCTCTACTATTTATTACCTGTATAAACATAAGCAAATCATATCCTCTCTGGGCCAATTAATTCACAAGCAAAGGTATTTAACAAAATAGCATAGTAAGAAAACTTGCAATGGAATGTTTCCCTCATAAACCTGAGTGTTCTTTCACAAATATACATCCCATTAGTAGAAATAGTGAGCATATCTACACATAAACCAGTAAAAAGGAAAATGGATTTAGAAATAGACAATGAGTTTGACCTTCTAAGAGGAAGAGCAGGTTCAGTTATTCTTCTTTTAGCTTACAGCTACATTTTCTCTGGAAAGATAAGCCTCCAACATTCCCAGTCACCATACTCAGCAAAGACCCTTACACAGTATGAAGGAAATTCAGGAGATTCAAACAAGCTGGACAAATTAGAAACGATCATATTTATTTTATTTTTTATGTATTTTTTTGGTGAGGCATTTGGGATTAAGTGATTTGCCCAGGCCATACAGTTTGTAAGTGTTAAGTCTCTGAGGTTGTATTTGAACTTAGATCCTCTCGACTCCAGAGCCAGTGCTCTATCCAATGTGCCATCTAGTTGCCCCCCCATATTTATTTTATTATTTATATTTAAAAAAAAACTTTACAGACATAAATGAATAATAGTTTTATATATGATACTCTTTTTCCACTTTTCTTTGTATTTGGAAATGATTGTGGTTGTTAATGTTTATCAATCTAATAATAATAAAAATTAATGTTTAAAAGAGCTTTTACTCTGCTTTTACTCCCCTATGATAAGAGTCACAAATCAGTAGCAAGAGAAAATTTTGAAAGCGTCTTGACTAATTCTCATTTTATAAAAGAATCCAGAGACCCAGAGAAGTTAAATGGATTTGCTTGGGCTCATACAATAATAGACTCCAGATTCCATCCCATACAGCATCTCCTTTGCTCTGGAAGTTCTGTTTATTATATTATAAACACCAGGAGTGAGATTTGACCAGATTTTTTGACCCTATCAATAGAAGTTCTTTAGTACCATGCTGCTGTCTACAAAATAGTTTCACTGAGCTGCTGGTCTTTTGAGCAAAAAAACCTAGCATTGTGGAATACATGACCTATAATACAAAGTGATGTTATCTTTATAAATATGGATACCTGACATCATGTCCAAAAAAAGTATTCTCTCCTCCTCCCAGGCAGGCATGTTTCCTTACTATCTCTTCTAGCACAATGTCCATTCCTATCTTTGTGTCTTTATTTATACAGTTTCTCCTGTGTAGCATGGACTCCTAGGCTCCTAAAACTAGAAAGGACTTTTAAAATTACCTAATCTAGCCACCTCATTTTTCAAGTGGGGAAATTAACCTAATTTAGTAACACCAGTTCTTCTGGATAGCTGCTTTGTCTTTTTTCTACTCATACATTTCTTGAATGATACTCCTTATGTCATTTTTTTTCCTGGTAAGGCAATTAGGGCTAATTTCGTAGAAATGTTTCTTTGTGCTACTATTCTTTAAATCTTTTTGCCAGTTGATTGGTTTTTTTCCCCTTTCTTTTTAATTGGTTTCTTAAGGTGACAGAATCAAAGATTTAGAGATTATCCAATCTACTCTTTCTCATTTTACAGATGAGAAAATTGATGCAGATTTCCTGCAGGAGGACCTGAATTCAAATTGGGCCTCAGACACTTAACCAGTCATTTGTGCAAGTCACTTAACCCTAATTGCCTCATCAAGGAAAAAAAAAGTGACATAAGGAATATTATGCAGAAAATGTGTGATTAGAAAAAAGATGTCAGTCAGTCATGGCATAAGAGCAAAAGATAAAGGGTACAGTCCAAAGTATTTAAGGTATATATGAGATAAGACATGTAAAGTGTTTTATAAGCCTTAAAGTGCTATATAAGTTATTGTTATTGAAAATATGGACAGAATCATGAGAAAGATCAGCAAAATAATCAGTGTGGTTACTACTACATTAAAAGAAGGAATACACATATTGAAGATTATTGATCACCAAAGTACTGAATTCTAATTTATCCATACTCCTTTACTATTACCTATTTTTTTTACACCATCCTCACCTAAACAAAGCTTATCCCTTTCTCAAGACCCAGCTTAATCCCACCTCCATGAAGTCTTGATTGTACCAGCACTCACTACTATCTGCCCCACACTGCTGCTCTCTTACCATTTATAAATACCACACAAATAAATGCTTAACCATGTACTTTCTGTTTGTTGTTGTTAATTGTCTCATTGTGAAAACCATCTGGTTAAAAAACACTTAGCCCCTTGAATCTGGGTCAGTTCTGATTCTTGCTCTTCTTCCAGGATGGTGGAGGGAAGCTCAGAGGAGATTATGTGATATTCTCAACCACCGCTACCATCACCATCAATGTGGATGACGCTCAGGACACAGACCCTGTCTTTGTTGGCACACCCTATTATGGCTATGTCTATGAGGATTCCCGTCCGGTGAGTGAGATCTGATCCTGATAAAATTGGTAGGGAATTGAGCTTTGTCTTTATTTCCCCTTTCATGTTCTTTGACCACTCCTGCAGACAGTTAAAACCCTCATCATTCCTTTTGAATAACTACATCCTCTACTGTGCTGTGCAAACTGCATCCTATTCTTGGAACCTCCTTGGGAGTTGGGTTTGATTCTATGAATAGACCACAGGATTAGGAGTCTGAGGACCTGAATGCTAGTCTTGGCTTGCTACTATCCTATTATGTGACATTGGATAAACCTTCTTCTCCAGTCCTCATTATCTTATTTTATGAAATGAGGGTGCTGAATTAGATTCTCTCTGAGGTACTTTCTAACTCCATAATTCTATACAACAAAATACATTTACTTTTAATTCCTCTTCTGCCCAAGATGCTATTCTTGCTATATAAAATAAATGGCAAATAGTTCTTAAAGAGAGAAATGAATCAGAGGAGGAAAAGGAAAGGAAGGGAAAAGAAGGAGAGGGGAAGGAAAAGGGAAGGAGAGGAAAGGGAAGAGAAAGAAATGAGGGGAAGGAATAGAAAGAGAAGTGAAGGGGAAAAACAAAACTATAGAGAAATATGAAAACTGTCTTAAAATATTTGAAGATTTGCCATGTGAAAGAATTAGATTTTTGGATGATTAGATTGATTTTATTTGGACCCAGAATGCCAAAGTAGGCTAAAGAGTGGAAGTTACAAAGAAGATGATTTTGATTCAATATAAAGATGTCTCCCTAACAATTACAGTAGTTACCCACTAGAATGGTTTCCCTCAGAAGTATCCTAGTTCAGGAAATATTCAATAAGAGGATGGACTTTTTAAGAATTTTGTAGAGGAATTCTTGCTTCAGGTTAAGGTCAGAAGGGAACTTGAGTTTCTATCTGAGATTCTATAATTCTGTGAAAATGAATAAGTAGAAGGAGTCAAAAAATTATTCCAGTGCTGCAATGACAGAAACAGATTTTATGTGTAAGTGGCAAACTAAGAGTTCATATGCCGTGAATATTGACTATGACTAAAACAAATATTCAGCCATTTCCTTCTCTTAAGCAGGGATGCTCTAGAATACCTATTTGTGGAATTCAAGAGTCTCTTTCTCTCTTGTCAGGTAACTGTTCTCTATTTTCTTCCAGGATTCGGAGATTCTGACAGTGGTTGCCGTAGATGGTGATCGGGGTAATCCTAACATGGTGCTCTACAGTATTGTGAATGGTGAGTTCTGGGGGATGTATAAAGAAAGGATCCTGGTCTGCTGTGTTTTTGATTCATAACTTTTGATTCATAAACTCTTTGGGCTCCATTTATATAAATGGTATTATATACTAAGTTATGGTACATAAGAAAATAAGGATAAAAGCTATGATATCCCATGGAGCATTAAACTACTCAAAACATTTATTATCAAATATTTTTATTCTCAATTCAAAAGGCTACTTCCTACTCAATTAGTCAACAAGCATTTATTAAGTGCTTACTAAGTGACAGGCACTTGATAAGGACTGAAGATACAAACACAAAAAAATAGTCCCTGCCCTCAAAGACCCTACATCCCTTTCTCTTTTCATATTCATACACACATACATTCATTTCCAAAAATTCTTCTTCCTCCATTATTGTATAATAACCTCACACAAACCACACCCACTAGCCTTCAATCTAATACAAACATTATTAAGTGCCTATTATATGATAGGTCCTAGAGCTATGAAAACAAAATGAAAATTAGCCCCTGTCATCAAATAGCTTATATTCTATCCTATGTGCACATCTTTTTAATCCTTTTTAAATCTTTTTAAAGATTTAAAGATACACACCCAAGGATTCCCCCTACACTGACATTGTAACACTCATCCTCTCACACAGCGAGCTCATGAGCCTTCACGCACACATACACATGCACACACACCAGCTTGTGCCCCCCAATTCTTGTCTCTTCTCAGAGATACAGAACTGTACTATTCTATCCCTTCCTCCCCAAGAGCGTGCCATCCATTCTCATCTAGGTCTATCCAGGACCAAGCCAGGAGTCAGGACCATAAAAACTATCAAAGATAAGCGACAGCTCGAGAAAGAAAATTGGTCACCAAGCCTATAGTCACCAGCCTAGTTACCAAGGCTATAAACACCAGAAGGAGAGTTAGAATCAAGCCACGAGCGCCAACTCCCAGGGTTTTAAAAAAAAAAAAAGCAGTTGATGGATTCTAATCTTGTATTTCCCAAACTCTCCTGTTGCGAGTGGGTTCCACAGAAAGTCCACAGAAAGCCTCATAAATAGTGATTATGGAGAGAGGGGTTACTCCAAGGCAGCCAGATGACTACTTGCTATCACAATCAGCATTCCCATACAGACACCCACAATCACAGCCACTCTTTTCTCACAAGGAGGAAGATAATAATAGTATAGCCCCATGGACACCATGGCTTCCGCCTTCATCCCTATGTCTAGGGGTTTCTATCCAGTTATTGGAAAAGAGAAAGTGGACTTTTTTTGATGGGGAACATGGGTAGCAGCAATCCAGTAAAGCAAAAGATGCTAGAAATCCTCTACAGTTAATATATAATCCTGGACCATATTATAAAACCCTCAGCCTACAGGAGATCACCTGGCTTCTGTGGGACCCCTCAGTCGCATCCTGATGAGAATGCTTGAGTTTATTCTTGTTCTAGCCTGTGCTCTACCTTGTAGTTCTATGGGGAACTAGTTCATGTTGTTTTGGAACAGGGAGTGATGAAGCCTTCAGGATCAATGAGACCTCAGGAGGCATCTCTGTTACAGTGCCCCCCAACCAGCTCAAGAAGGAAGTGTATGAGCTGAAAGTTCAGGTAAGAACGGGGAGAAACTCTCCAAGTACCCACTGCTCATTTCTACTGAATTTGTTTATAGGCAAGACCACAAGTCCTGATGACTCTAAGGTTGACTTTGGAGGAAGATGAAATGGCTCATCATTTATGTAATTTGGGGCACATAGAACTTTTTTCTTTTGAGTATAGTTGATTTGGAGGAAATAATAAGTACCTAACTCACCAAAGCAAATGAGTTTAATAATCATAATGGTTCCTATTGATAATCTTTGTGAAAGAGTTCTTTACAAAACTGTGAAGACGCCCCATAAATATTTTTATACCCCTTTTACAGATAAGAAAATTGAGCCTGAGAGAGAAGGAAGTCATTTGCCTACAGTTTGCACAGCTATTCAATTTTGTTTTCATTTATGTGGAAATATTCCCTAACTAGGAAAGAAAAAATTTTTTCTATTATACAACTAAGGAATAATTTTTCCCTTATATGGGAGAAACTGGGAAAGCAGAAAGGAAGAACTGGACACTTAGGGAAAAACCAGGAAGAGAAGATAGGACAGAAGGAAGAGTTTTGATATGGTCCTAAAGGCAAGATAAACAAGGGTCATAATTTTGCCAAGCACCAACCATTGAAGGATTTGGGAAGGGCACATCTTTTCCAGGAATGGGTGGGGAACAGTAGCAGGGAGTCCTGTCCCTACCTGTTGCCTACCAATTATAATATTACAAAGCTCCCATGAATACCAAAAAGTCTGGCCCTACTCAAGAGCTTGGCTTTGAAGGAATCCCTAAAGTGGATTTAATACTTCTGTGCCTCTAGCTTGCTATCCCTATTTCCCAGAAGCTACCTAAAATCTGCCCCATTTTATCCAAACCCTTTGTCCCTTTAATATCTATTATCAAGAAGGATCTTGTTCATGAACTCATAAATGTTTAGTAAAACATGAGCTATCCTTCTAAGGAGAGACCTACATTTTAGCTGGGGAAGAAGTGACGGCAACTATTCATGAGATATTTAAAATCTTATTTTAGCCTATCAGCTAATTTTATGGGCAAGAGATTTTTTTGAAACGGAGAGTAGCTTTTAAGATTTTATTAAAAATCATACCACATATACCAGTGTCTATTCTGCCTATATATAAGACCAGAGAGCTCTGTGTGTTTTTGTGTGTTTGGGGAGAGGCAGAGAGTTGTACCATGTGGGTGATATCATAAATATAAGCAACTTTCCCAACATTCAAGAGCTATAAGTGACAGACTCAGGATTCACACTCAAGTCCTCTGACTACAAATTTGGAACTGCTTCCACTCCTGCAAACTGTGTTCTGTTATTTGTAGATGTCTGTATATGCAGGGATCTGGAGTAATTCATTCCAAGTATAATAAATAATATGTATGAAGTTCTTACTGCATGTAGGCACTTTGCTAAGCCCTGAGGATACAAGTAAGAGGAGTAACAGTATTTGCCCTCATGGAAATAATAGGGGAAGTCAACATATATAGGGGGGTAATGACCAGGAAAGGGAGTTTGGGGCTAGTAAGTCACAGGGATGATGAGTTGATATATAGGGCAGTCAGCTGCCATCTTCTTTCCAGAAATAATACTACAATATTATTGATTTGCTTAGAGAAAGGTAATAGAAGAAGGGCTGGAAGCTAGATGGTTAGATAGGTGGATAGCATGTGAAGATGAAACATGGTCTAGTATTTAAGGCCAGTTAGACCCAGTGTGGTCAATCCACTAGCCCCAGAGGACTAACTGGACTGGTTTACATAACATTTAGTCAACCATCCACTGGACTTGGTGAGAGAGAGAAAGAGAGAGAGAGAGAGAGAGTGTGTGTGTATGTCTGTGTGTGTGTGTGTGTGTGTGTGTGAAAGAGAGAGAGAGAGTGAAAGAGAGAAAAAGAGAGAGTGTGTGTGTAAGAGATAGAGAGAGAGAGAGAGAGTGTGTGTGTGTGTGAAAGAGAGAGAGTGAAAGAGACAGACAGACAGACAGACAGAAAGTCAGAGACGGAGACAGAGAGAGAGAGAAAGAGAGAGAAAGAGAGGGAGAGAGTGTGTGTATGTGTGTGTGAAAGAGAGAGAGTGAAAGAGACAGACAGACAGACAGAAAGCCAGAGACGGAGACAGAGAGAGAGAGAGAGAGACAGAGACAGAGACAGAGACAGAGACAGAGACAGAGAGAGGGGATGGAGAGGGAGAAAAAGAGAGAGAGAAGAAGAGAGAGAGAGAAGAAGAGAGAGAGAAAGAGAAAGAGAGGAGAGAAGAGAAGAGGAGAGAAGAGAGAGGAGAGAGAGAGAGGAGAGGAAGAGAAGAGGAGAGGAGAGGAGAGGAGAGGAGAGGAGAGGAGAGAAGAGGAGAGGAGAGGAGAGGAGAGGAGAGAAGAGGAGAGGAGAGAAGAGGAGAGGAGAGGAGAGGAGAGGAGAGAGAGAAAGATCCTAGGGATTTACTTCTCCAGGTAGTGGGACAATTTATTTTGGATGTCCAGAATGTAGAAGTCCATTTCAGAGGTCCAGGCCTGGCATGGAAGGTGCTGGGTACAGGGGGAAAGAAGCAGCAGATGACCTGGATGGAAAGCTAGACAGCGGGATGGAATGTGAAAATGAAGTATGTGTATTTGTTTTTTGCATGTGAGTGTATATGTGTGCATGCAAGTCAGCCCTAAACCATCAGTGTTCCCTCTTGTAGGTGTCGGAGGTCAGTTCCAAAGGGATCCTGGCAGCTCAGGCTTTAACTACTGTAATCATCAGGGTAGTCGACCTCAACAACCATCCTCCAACGTTCTATGGGGAGAATGGACTCCAGAATGCGTTTGAGCTGACAATGTATGAACATCCATCTGAGGGGGAGATTCTTCGGGGTCTCAAGATTACAGTCAATGACTCTGATCAGGTAAGCTGGAACATTGTCTTCTGGGGGAAATGTGTGGCTGTGGGGGAAATCTAGGCAGCCACTACCTTTGTTAGGGGGGATAGTTGAGTTGGGATACAGAGGGGAGAAACTGGGTCATCTAATCTTGTTCTATATTACCTAATTATTCTTGTTTAAAGTTCTAAATCTCACTTTCACCATCCTTAAAGTGATGGAGTTCACCCAGATGGTCACTAAGGTCCCTTCCAGAGCGGATATTTAATGAAACGCACAAAATATAGTTTTTAAAAAACAAGTTGAGGAGCCAGTGAGTTCATAATTTTTGTAGCATCTCTTCCCGCTCTCTGACTCTCACTCTTACCTTCTGTTCCCCTGCTCCTGTTATCTCTCCTTTTCTACCTTTCTTTTCCAGGGAGCAAATGCCAAGTTCAACCTGAGGCTTATGGGGGCTGGGGGCATCTTCCGGGTAGTTCCCCAGACTGTCTTGAATGAAGCTCAGGTCACTATCATCGTGGAAAATTCAGCTGCCATTGACTTTGAGAAGTTCAAGCTGTTAACCTTCAAGGTACCATGAAAGTCCAGCACTAGTCCCCAAACTCAGTCAAGAAGGAAGGAGCCAAGCTGAGGGATGGGCTCTTCCCTTCTCCTTCTAAGTGCAATAACAGGTCCTACCCACTGAGTCCTGATGCCCCATCCCTTCCTGATTTATCCAGGGCTAGGCAAGTGCCCCATGATCCACACCTGTCCTGAGCCTCTTCATCCATCCCTTCTATGCAGTCAAGGGTTAGCAACTTGTCACAGCTGGAAAATCATTTCTCTATTTCTCCATTCCCTTCTGAAAGGATGACATGTGGCAACTCCCTTCAGAGATGAGGGAGTAGCAGCATAGTAACCACTAAGAAGATTATCCCTCTATTCCCCAGTAATATTGTGGTGTTTGAGGATTCCCCTGTTATATAAAAGAATCAGAGGGCCTGAGTTCAAATCCAGACTCTCTTGCTTAGTAGCTGTGAAAAGGACACGAAAATCACTTCACTGTGCTTAATTTCCAGATTTGTAAAATGAGGGTGTTGGACTGAAAGGATCCCTCCTGGCACTATACTCCATGATTCCAAGAGAGAATGCTCCCATAGGTTTCCAGGGAAGCAAAAAGATATTAGGAGGGGAAAAACAGCAGTATGGGAGTAGGGTGACCTTTCAATGTTAGCAGCTAACAATTCAATGATCAATGAACACCATAGAGAGCCAGTTTGCCCAGCAGAAATTGCTAGGATGGAATATTAGGGAATCTCTTAGGGAAGGAAATGGATGCTATTAAGAGAGGAAAAAGCAAAATTGACAAGTTTTTCCAGCTTCATGATTTGCCTAAAGCTGGCCTGACTTATCATCATCTGCCATGTCAGCTTTGGCAAACTTGCCTTAGATTATGATCCTTGTACAAGGAGCAACCAGGGTTTCTCTGCCTCGGGAGCCTCGAGATGAGTTTTTCTCTGGCTGCCTAAAAGTTCTTTCCCAGGTTGTGTTTATCATTGGCAGCATTGCCCAGATGCCTCCAACCTCCCTCCTCTTCCCTCGCCAGCTCCTGGCAGTGGAAGTGAACACTCCCGAGAAATTCAGCTCCACAGCAGACATCATGATCCACCTGCTGGACACCAATGACAACGTTCCCAAGTTTTCCTCTGACTACTACATTGCCCGGATCCCAGAGAATTCTCCTGGAGGGTCGAATGTGGTGGCTGTCACAGTGAGTAGGGGATAAGCCTGAGAGCATGAGGGGAGAAAGGACTATTACTACAAGTTGAGATGCTCGTGGCAAATTGATGGGGGGAGATGAAGAATTTATTGTCCAGCTGATGACAATGGGAAAGGTCTGGGATTTGGTTTTCTCTGAAGCTTGACTTCTTCCTCTATGATTGCAGCTGAGAAATGGGGTCGGGACTTTAGAAGGCATTGTGATAAGGGATAATGGGGGGGAGGCTCTCTTATAGCTGTTTTTTAGCAGGGGTCACAGGAAAAAGAAAGCAAAAGATGTTTCAACTGGGAATGTAAAGAGGCAACATCTCCAAAGTCACCATCAGTCCCCTCATGGAGAGCCATGTGTTTCCTCCCTCTCTCTGCTTCCTGGTCCTATCCTTGTATATTTGTAGATTTTCATTCCTCAGCTAGCCCAGGCACTGCCCTATAGCTTAAAGGAAAACATCAAGTGTGGGCGAATCTGCCTCAGAACTCTAGGAAAGGCTTTGACCAATAAGTGACAAATTAACATGGAAGAGTCAAGGGCAGATGAGATTGTGTTCTGCCTGGATTTTTTCTTTATTCTTCCTATCAATGAAGTTTTTCTTTCTAAATGTCATGATGAAAGAAATGGGAATGGGGGTAAAGAAGCATCTTCAAATTATCCTCCTTATGGGATCAAGAGATCCTAGAATTGGATTCAAATTCACAGACAGACCCTTAATAGGGAGTCGTGTCCTTCCATCTTCCAGTCTACTTTCTATTCTGCTCTGATGCCATATCTACTGCTCCTTGAGATCTGTTGGGAGAAAACTGGTCTCGACTCAATTTCCCCATGTAAGTAGATTCCAAAATCCTCTTATGAGGCAGTGGAAAGGATGTCCAAGTGGCAAGTGTTAATTAAACTTCTCTATAAGGGTATAGGGAGTAGTATACCTAAGAAAAGGCACAAAAAAGGAAAGATCTTGGCACCTATTGACATATATGATAATCACTTCCCAGGACTGTTCTAATGGGAATTAATTCTAGTAAAGGATGAGGTTCCTTCTATCTCAGATTTGGAATTTCTATGAGTCTGAACTCTCTGATTTGCTTTTCTAGGCAATGGATCCAGATTCAGGACTATGGGGTGAAGTCAAATACTCCATTTATGGGGCAGGAGCAGAGCTGTAAGTATAATTGCAGACTTGGACACAGAATCCAGAAGATTTATCCCAGTGTCTCATATGATTGGGGTTGAAAGAGAGGGCTGATATAGAAAGGATCAGTGCCCCCGGCACAGGCTGAGAGAAATTGGATTGGAAAGGAACACAAGTTGGGAGAGAGTAAAAAAGTGTGGAGCAAAAAGAGAGAAGATTAATTAGATTTATATTACAATTTAGAGTTTACAACTTAGAACATGATCTTCTCACAATAATCCAATGAGTTAAGTAATACAAATAATATTATTCCCATTTTACAGATATCAAAACTGAGACTCAGAAATGGAAAGTTATCAATCTAAGGCTAGAAGGCTAGTGTGTATGACTGGAATTTAACTCATATCTTCTGACCCCAAAACCCAAACCTTTTTCCAAAGCTAGAAGAACTCTCTAGAGACTAATCTTGATAAGACTTCCAGATATGTGGGAGAGCAGAAGCTGTCTCCCTTGTGTTTCAAAAGCCATTCTGTGAAGACAGACCAAGAGTTGCTTCTTCCTCTCACACAGCAATCAAAAGCAGGCACAACAGTCAGACCGAGACCAAAAGCTTAACAAACCACATAATTAAACATCTGCTGCCTATACAATTTATTCTGGCTTCTACCCTTCCAAAAGTGCTTCATCTATAAATATAAATAAATTTCCGGGCTCCCAGGAGGAGTCTGGCAGTGCCTGATTAGACTTTCCTACATTCTCAAGCTTGGGGAAGGAAGGAAACAAGCATTTTAAACAAGCATTCCAGGCACTGTGCTAAGCACTTCACAAATATTATCTCATTTGATCCTTCCAACAATCCTGGGCGGTAAATGCTATTATTATCCCCATTTTACAGTTGGGGAAACTGAGGCATGCAGGGGTTAAATGACATGCCCAATAAGTATCTAAGATTGGGTTTCAAGCTGGATTTGCAAACAGAACCTGCAGGAAAGAGTATCTCAGACATCTAGTTCCCCCTGCCCCTGTAGCCCATAATGCCATTTTAAAAGATGAGCCCCTTTTCCTGGAATATGATTCTATTCTTTTATGCCTTACTTTGCTCTTGTTTTGCTACTATTTGGTTCATTTACTTTATATGGGTGGCTACTCCCCTATGATGAGATGAGAAATAAACTCCTCTCACTGAGCCCTGTGCCTTCTCAAACCAAAATGCTGAATGGGCATCAGAGGTGATGGTATAAGAAATAAGGAGCATCTGAAGCAGCTAAGAGGTGCAGTGGACACAATGCTGGACTTGGAGTCGGGATAGACCTGACTTCAAAGGCAGCTTCAGACACTTACTAGTTGTAC